>NW_005368148.1:3748175-3756440 GCF_000412655.1 Myotis brandtii | reverse complement strand
CCCCCCCCCACACACACACACACACACACGCACACACCCCTTCAGCATTTGGAGCAATTCCAAATATTTAAGCCTCCCAGAAGTTTGGGTTAGGGATAAGCACGGTTTGGCTATGTATTTTTTCCCTTGAGAAATAGAGAACAGCTATTCCATGTTCAATATTGTAGCAAGTATTTTAGCAGCTTAATGTCCCTTGGCTACATAAAATTTAATTTTGTTTATGGGTGCTTTGGTGTGCAAATCAACACTACTTCAGCTAGTCTAGGCCGTAAACTGGCATTGCATTTTGGAATGATACATCATATCAGCTGAACCTCGTCGGGCTTCACAAAATATATTTTTAAAAATTTAAAGTTCTTCCAGTTTTTAACTGATAACAGAAGATGATAAATACATTGTGGTCAGTAGGCTCCTGTTTCTTCCATTTTCAGTTTTGGGGTTATTAGAGAAAACCACCCTGGATAGCAGTGATTTGGGAACTAATACCTAATCGCTAAGTGGGTGTCCTCACACTCACTTCCGGCTTATTTTGGGAAGCTAATTAACTTGGGACTAATAGCTAGAGACCCTCTTTTTAGAGGACACACTGATCCATCTTTAAATGCTATGTAGCAGGAATGTTAAGGAGATTCCCTTACCACAAAATAGCTCTGCCTTCCAAAACCCTAAAGACGTTTGATAAGGAAAAATAACAAGTGATGTCTTTCTCATAACCTTTGCTACCTACTTAAACACTGAAACAGCACAAGAATTTGCAGCTTAAAATGACCAGAGAAGTGGCAGAAAGCCAGGGTTCTGTCAGAGACGGCTTAGAAAAGCTTAATGATTAACAAATGGGTCACTGCCTTCAGGCTCTGACCTTTAGAACTAACCAATTTTAGCCTCTTGGTTAGGTTCTTCAAATCATTATGTGTCAAAGAAAAAAAGAATACTTCCCAATGGCACAGTACCACCCATCCAAAAAGTGAGTCTGAGCTGCCCGTGTATTTGGTAAGTAGCTTCTCTGATAACATGCAGTTGGTCCTAAGCACAATATTAACAACTATATCTAATCATATTTGTTGTTAGAGTTTAGGGAAGGCCCTAAGCACTACTGCATATCCTGCAGGTGAAATGTACAAAATTCGGTTAACATGGTAACGGCTCTAAAAATACCTAGGCTACAGTTTAACCACAGAGTTTCCTCCTTAACGTAAAAGAGCCACCATTCGAGCTGTTTGAAAGTGCAACAAAAGCAATCTCTGTCGGACTTTGTGCAAGTAGCTATTAAATCAGGCCTAGCAGTGACAATCGGCAGCCACTGCGCATCAAAGTAATAATTAAAGTTTTGCGGGCCGGGATAGCAAAGCACTAACCGGCGAAGAAAATTTAAATTGATAAGCCTTTTTTTTTTTTCTTCCTCTTTCAACCTGTTTTCGGGTGTGGCAGGGGCTCAGAGACAAAGAGTCACCGCACTGTAACCGCAGGGCCCCACCCAAAGGAAAACCTGGGGCGGAGGGACCCAAGGGGACAATGGGCAGGCTGTCATGGTTTTCCCAGCAGCCTCTGCACCAGGCTCCCACAGAGGGTGCACAGGGGGCAGAATCCCTCACCTGGGGTTTCCCGTCAGTGCCCTTTGCTTGGCCTCCATAGAGAGTGTGGAGTCAACCTTTCCTTGAAGCCTTTGTAGTTAGAGTTAGAAACCCATAAGCTCTGAGTCTTGTTGGCTGTACAGGTTAAGAGATTTCTTACTAAATTCGGCCATGCCTAAACTGCCAGATTTGGTAAATAAAAATACCTAATGCACAGTTACAACAGAATTTCAGATAAACAATCAATTATTTAGTATAAGTATGCCCCATGCAATATTTGGGATATACTTAAGCTAAAAAAAATTTTTTTTCACTCTTTATCTGCAAATTTAACTGGATGTCCTTTATTTTATCTGCCAACTCTTTCATTTCCTTCCCTCCTTATGGTCTCTGTATCCTCCAAGACCCAATCAGTAAGTTGGGTTTTATTTGTTTATGGTTTTTACTTTGGTTTGTTTGTTGTTCTTTAGTTTGCTCTGTGTTGTTGGTTTTTTTCATTTTGCACATTTGATTTTATTGATGTACATATTAGTTTTGCAAAATTTATACTCTGTTTATTTTAAATATAAAAGAAGCAAAGAAAAAGTTTTGTACATTCTGGAATAACAAAATGCATATGATATTACCTGCTAGGAAAGGAGGCGTACATAAGTAGATACACTGAATACTTAGATTTAATTCACCTTTATGAGAATTGTTCTACTATTGTTAGTAGCATCTGTACTTTGCATACCTGCATACGGATTGCACATATATTATTATACAAAATTAAAACCAAGAAATAATTAAATACCAAAATTGGTAAATTTGAAGCTTTTGAAGACTTCCCACTTTAGGAACTAATCTAGGCAGTTTGGACTCAGAAACACAGTTTTTGTGAGGATTTTTAGCAGTTTAGAAGTTTAGGAGTAGCCCTTTTTTTTGTTCAGTATAGCCCTCAATGTGTTAAAAGCTTTCTTTTGTAAAAATTTTTTTGATCACCATTTATCCCTCAATACTCTCTTCCACCTCTACACCCACCCACCTTCCCCAACCCCCACTTCTGACACTCTCCATGCCCCCCCACTCCTGCAGTCACCACACTGTTGTCCTGTCCTAGAGTTCTTTCTCTTTTCTTTTTTGCTCAATCCCTTCACACTAACCACCCCCACCACCACCACCACCCTCCCACCCCCCACCAGAGCTGTCTTTGTTTTGTTTCTAAGCTTTGGGTCAATTTAGAAAGGCTACATACAGGCCAGGGAAAATAATGAACTAGCATTGGCTGAGCTCATTCTTATGCCAACCTTTAGGTACTTTCTTCTTCTTCTTCTTTCTAATCCTCACATGTTTCCTATAAGGTAGTCTGTTTATAATCCACATTTTATTATGAAGGAGGATACCAAGGATCAGAGAGATTAAGTGATTTGACAAAGGTCACACAGCTAACAAGTAGCAAAGCTGGAAATAAACCAGGTGAATATCACCCAACTGGCTTTGTCAACTACTTTAGTACATCTACATTAGAGTTAAATGTTATGTTTCATTTTTGCATGTTTATAATATATTAGTTTCTTTCTCTTAACAAACCTTAACCAAATAGCACAGATTCCATAATTAAAAAGCTCTATTCCCAACTGAATTGGGAACCATTCTCCATCAACTCCTTCTAAATAATAACCTATTTTATTGATCCTTCTGTTATTGGACCTCCACCCTGTTTCTGAATGCTCTCCACTGGAGCTATTCTAAGTGCTTGCTGTATATTAATTAAGTTAATGCTTAAATCTATTATATGGGTGGTACTATAGTTATAATCTCCACTTTACAGATGAGGAAGGAAACTGAGGCTTAAAGAAGGTAAGTAACTTCCCCACAGTCACACAGCATAGGCTTTGCAGCTAGGAAGACCAGATTTAAAACATGGATCATTCAACTAGGAATGTGCAACTGACTATAGAAAAGGTTCTGAAATTCACTTTCTCCACACCATAAACTGAGAATAGTAGTGCCTCTACCACAAGGGAAAAGCTTTGCACATAGTAAGTTCTCAACAAACATAAACTTACAAAATGATTTTGAGAATTCTCTTTACTTGGCACCTGTGACAATAAGAGGCATAAGGGAATGTTCTTGGGATTAATGTCATTTTTTCTGTAAAGGACCAGAGAGTAAATAGAATAGGCTTTGCCGGCCAGCAGGTAAAATCAAGGATATCATGTTGGCATTTATATAACAAGAAAGAAAACAAACTTCCACCTATCTTTATTGACAAAATTGAAAATGTAATCCTATATAATAAAAGGCTAATATGCAATTGACCGAACGGCAGATCTACCAGTCGCTATGATGCACACTGACCACCAGGGGGCAGACACTCAATGCAGGAGCTGCCCCCTGGTAGGGCTGCTCAGTCAGAAGCCAGGCTCATGGCTGGTAAGCACAGCGGTGGTGGCAGGAGCCTCTCCCACCTCCCCACGGCAATGCTAAGGACCCCTCAGGGGATGTCCGACTGCCAGCTTAGGCAGGGAGCAGGCCTAGGCCGGCAGTCGGACATCCCCCAGGGGTCCCGGACTGCGAGAGGGTGCAGGCCAAGCTGAGGGAACCCCCCCCCCCCCAAGTGCACGAATGTCGTGCACTGGGCCTCTAGTAACAATAATAATAGAGTATAATTTTCTATAATATAGGTCGACTGATGAGATGAATGAATTCTTTCATTGTGGAGGAGGGCTAACATTTCACTTAAGTTGGGTTCAAAGTTAGTATTTCCTATTGTCAGAATTGAATACACATGTCCATCTGTTAATGCTAATTTATAATGAGATTTTACATATTTCATCTTTGAACATGTCTTTTCAGACAGAAAGGTACTGCCAAATCCTAATATCTGTCCTTGAGCATATGATTTTAATTGAACACATTTATTGCTTAAAAGGCACTTAAAGAATTCTGTTCAATTCTTCTCTGAATACTTGCCTTTTAGCATGTCATTAAATTACTTCCAATTGGAGGGTGGGTGGAAGCTCCTCAGTTGCACAGTGAAATGGATTTTGAAATATGGAAATTTTGTTTTTGCTTGCATCAAAGTCTAAAATAAAACAACCCCCAAAGAATCACTCTGGAACTGTATTTTGAGCTCAGAAAATATGTCTGATGCACATTTGTTTGGAAATGAAGGCCTTGTTTCTCTTTTTAACTTTTGACAGCACAGGAAATGTATAAAGCAGCTTGATATTATATGTGATTCAAACATTACCTGTCAATGAAATGACTTTACCACAGTGATAAGTTTCACATTTAAGTGCTGTTTTGCCTTTTAATTGAATATTTTATTCATGAGGAAATATTATCAATTCCACAACAAACTCTTATTTCCAAAACCATTCAGTGTTGTTCAATTATTGTAGTGGATGATGGCACATGTCATTCACAAAAATTCAACCATGGCCTTTAAAAAAAAGCAAAATAAAATTTACCACTGCTTAGCAATTGATTTGCTATGTGGTAGAGAAGTAGGATATTTTGGATTCTATTATGCCAAATACTTACAAAACTGATGACAGTTAAATGAAGCTTACCATTAAAGCTGTTTCAATTACACATGATAGATTTAAATATTGTCACAAACACCTGCTGGTGAATAATATAATGAATATCAATAGGCTTAAAATGCCTTACGTTTTCACAAGCTGTGTAAATTTGTACAACCAAGCCTTTTTCTGCTTAAAAACAAACGTTTTTTACCATCATTTAGAGCACATCTTAGAAGATTCCCCTTCAGATTGTACATTAGTATTCTCTCAATTTCTTCAAAAATATTCTCACCTATTATAGTACAATGCAGACTGTTCATAGAGAGGCTAATTCTTTAGTCACTTCAAAGGCAGGATAAATTCTGGGGAAAACCACTTAAAATCATTTGCTTTTTTTAAAATTGATTAATGATGTATCTCCCAGCATTCTGAACCCTTCAAGCAACTGTTCTCACAAAAACAAAACAAAACAAAACAAAAAACCCACAATAGTCTTAAACAAGTTATTTTTTTCTGAACAATTTCTTCAGTTGCTGCAATCAAACACAATTTAATTTACTCACCATTGGCAAACAACTTTCCTTGCTTAGGAAACAAATGAGACACTCGGAAACTTACTTTGGTTGCAGCCTCGTTTTCACTTTTTATTTTTGTGAAAAAATTCTGCTGTGATGAAATGTTTCATTAAAAAAATTTTTATGACCATTACTTTCCTGTGAATTGTGATGAGTGCTGAAATCCCATAATGCCTATGTCTATTGTATTTTTTGAGCATAGCTACAGTGTCATTCCACAATAAACACAATGCTTTGCCATGTAAGTGGATAATAAAATCATCCACATGCCACTGTACATGCTGTTTGAAATCCACTTATCTCTTTTTGTTTTGACATAGTGAATATGCAGTGGTAATTAAAAAATAATAATAAAAGGTGTCACAGAACAAAATGGTGCTGAAACACAGTCACAATGTAGTTTTAGTGCACCTAGCAGCACTGCAAGGCAATGAGAGCAACAGATGTGATCTATGTCATAACCATTCTACTCTGCTTTTGCAGTAGGAAAGCAACCATAGACAATACATAAACAAGTGAGCATGTTTCCAATAAATCTTCATTTGTGGATCCTGACATTTGAATGTCATATAACTTTCATATGTCACCAAATCTTCTTCTTCTTCTAATTTTGTTCAATCATTTAAAAATTTAAAACCCATTCTCAACTAGAGGACCATACAGAAATAAGCAGGGTCAGGTTTTTGGGACATGGGACGTAGTTTACCAACCTCTATTCTAGGTAATATTAAAGTTGACATAAGAACTTTGATGAAAATTTTTCTAAAAGAAGTGATAGGTGATCTGCATTTTAAAACAGGCTCTATCCGATGTATTTTCTTTGTTTTATCACAGAAATTACTGCAGAATAAATATTAAGGTCAAGGGCCTTGATGTTGCTCATTTGGAGATGAGCCTTACTCTGCCATTTGTTACTTGTGCAAGGTAGTTAATATACTTAAATGTGCTTCTTCATCCACATTATTGGGTTGGATAATTAAAATTCTTGCTGAGGTCACAAATAAGACAAAAGAGACCGGTATCATCACTACTACTTAACATATTAGAGACCTGGCTACTCAGAATGTGGTCTGCATCATTTGGCAGCTCGTTAAAATTATAATCAGCACTTTAACAAGGTCTTTAGGCAATCTGCATGCACATTAAAGTTTGAGAAGCAGTGGTATAAGGAGATGCTTTGCAATGCAATCTTGCACAGAAAAGAAATTGAGGTTACACAATTTAGAAAGAAAGAGGCAATCCAGCCATTGATGACATAATGGTCATCTATAATTCAAAGGCAATCAACTGAAAATCTGTTGTAACTAATAAAGGAGCAAAAAGAGAAAAAAGCCCTGAATATAAGAAATACAAAATATATTTTGATACATATAGGTATAAGTACACATACAAACAATTCAATAATTTTATTATGGCAATGACCAATTAGAAAATGTGATATTAAAATAAACTATCCACAAGAGTAGCAAAAAACAGTAAACTACCTAGGAATAAACCTAACAAGAATTCTACATGGGTAGATGAAGAGAACTCTAAAAATGTACTGAAGGACCTAAAAGATGACCTGGATAAATAGGGAAAAATACCATATTCATGTACAAAAAGTCTCAAAATAGTAAATATGTCAGTTGGCCCCACATTAACCCCTAGAGTGCCGGGGAGCGCGATAGCGCTCCCCCTGCGGTGTCACTATTAGATGCTAGTAGTTCACTCTTTATTGACAGATGGCACCTAAGTGCAGATTACTTATGATGCCGAATGTTTGTAGTTCTAAAATTGACCCCTGGCATTTATCTGCCTAATTTTTGACAGGCACTATGATTTTATGAAGTTTACTCAGATTTTGTAGCCCTAAAGTTTTGAAATGGCGTCCAATTCTAAGTCTGCTTTTATTAGTGATGATGATATTGCTAAATATGTCAATTCTTGCTGTGAAGATGACGATTTTGTGGAAGATATTGGGGAAGGGTGTCCCTCTATTTTAACATTATATGTTTTGTTCAAATTTTTTTTCTACTAGTATTTTATAATACAATCAGCAAACAATATATGTCAAAGATGAAAACAAATGTAGTAAAGGTTTCCTTAAGTTTTTGAATATGTAACTTCATTTACTTGCGATTCATAATTTTTTTCCTAAACTGCCGTAAAATCAGCAAAAATGCCTTGGCAATTTTAGCATAGTTCCTAGGATATTGGTTGGCACTCAAAGGGTTAATCTATAAAGTCAAAGCAGTTTTCTCGAGGCACTTGGCAAGTTGACTCTAAAATTCATATGAAAGATTAAATTCAGCAAGAAAGTGGGGATGGGGTGGGGTGGGGTGGGTAGGCCAGATTATTTGCTTTACCAGATTTTAAGACATACCAAAAAACTATAGAAATCAAAACAAAATGGCATTTTTGTAGAAATAGTCAAATTGATCAAGGAGTCAGAAAGAATCCCGAAATAGATATGTGTTTAAGAATTTAGTTGATTTTTAAAAAGCATTTCAGCTCAAAGAAGAATGGATTATTTAAATAAATGATATATAGACAACTGGCTATTTACTAGAGTTCAGTTTGCCCTCTCTCATATCATATAACATAATGAATTCAGAGAAAGACAAA
>NW_005368148.1:3736354-3748099 GCF_000412655.1 Myotis brandtii | reverse complement strand
GAACAAAATAGGTCCAGAGGCATGGAGAATGGAACAGAATAACAGATTTCAGTGGGGAGGGGGATAGAGGGGACAGGAAGAGATTAACCAAAGACTTTATATGCATATGTGCATAGCCCATGGACACAGACAATTGTGTGGGGAAGGGAGTTATGTGGGGGTGAGGAGGGGGCAATAGGGGGACATCTGTAATACTGTCAATAAAAAAAAAGATTAGAAAGTTTTAAAAAAAGAGTTGGTCTTAAACAAAGGTATAAAAGTACTAGAAGAAATATAGAATATTTTATAATCTTCTTTTGGGAAAGACTTGCCTTAAAAAAAAAAACACAAACAAACAACAAAAACCCTAGAAAATTCCAAAACTAAAAAGAAAAAGAAATAAAAGATTTGACTATGTAAAATTCCAACTTTTGTGTCACCTAATAAGCAACTGGTTGAATGTATTTACCATATATGTAGCAAATATAGGATTATATGCTGACTATATAAACAAGACAGAAACAACCCAAGATCAAATGGGCAAAGTTTATGAATAGGCAACACACAGAAGACGTGCAAGTGGTCAGTAGACATATGAAAAGATGACTGACCTCCCTGGTTGCCCTTGCAGTTTTCTGTGGCAGTGTGATAAATCATCCCAAAATGTAGTGACAAAACAACCAGTATATTACATCAAGAACTCTGCGGATCAGAAATTTGGACCGGTTACATGGGGACAACTTGTCTGTGCTCCCCAATGTCTGGGATCTTAGCTGGAGAGACTCAAAAGCTGGAGAGTGACTCAACAGCTGGGGTTGCTATCTTCCTACGGCATCTTTACTCCTGTCTGAGGGTTGATGCTGGTGTAGGCTGGGGCTGTCAGCCAGAAACCTATGTCGCCTCTTAAGTGGCCTGGGATTCCTTAAAATATGGTGGCTGGGTTCCAAGACTGAGTGCTCCAAGAGAACCAGGCATAAATGATATCATCTTTTGTGACCTAGCTCAAAACTTGTATTCAGTGGTGTCAGTTCTGCCTTAGTCACGAACTCAGATTCAAGGGAAGAGGCTATAGATCCTACCTCTTTTTAAAAAAAATATATATTATTGATTTTTTACAGAGAGGAAGGGAGAGGGATAGAGAGTTATAAACATTGATGAGAGAGAAACATCGATCAGCTGCCTCCACACACTCCCTACTGGGGATATGCCCACAACCAAGGTACATGCCCTTGACCAGAATCGAACCTGGGACCTTTGAGTCCACGGGCTGACGCTCTATCCACTGAGCCAAACCGGTTATGGCTAGATCCTACCTCTTGGTAAAAAGGATGTAAGAAGAGAATGTATGATGTGGATACATTGCAACCATTTAGGGGGAATCTATCTGCCATACTGGTTATCAAGAAAATGCAAATCAAATAACTCTAGGCTATCACACATCAGATTGATAATTCTTCCTAGTAAATTCATTCTTTTGGGGAAAGAGTAGGAATGGGGAATAGGAAGGAAGATAAGTAAAACAAAAACATTGGACTAAATTTTAGCACTGTGTTTTTCCCTAGTTTTTTTGTTTTTATTTTAATCCTTGGTCTGGAAAGAATTTATTTTTGGTCAAATGTTATTAAAAAACTGGCCATTTTTTTAGGAAATGAAAAAATTACTTATTTTGCACACTCTGCTTAAATAGCAATACATTTTCACATTTAAGTAAACAGAAGCAATTTCCTTAATTTAACTAATTCTTCAACATTAGAGCATACATTTACTGAACATAAAACTGCATTTTCCTCTGTATTTTATAGTTGTCTTCTACCGTGTGGTGTGTGTGTGTGTGTGTGAGAGAGAGAGAGAGAAACACAAAGAACATATATTATCTTGTATTTCAGCTTTTTAAAGAATACTTTTGAATTATATTCAAGAAAGTAAGAAGCTTGAGTGTAGGTAATTTTGTCTGATTTTTAATAAACCATACAAGTATTATTTTGTTCCAAAAGAATTTTTTAATAAAAAATTTAATAAATTATTTGTAATGAATGGGTTGATATTTCTGGTGAAGTTGAAATTGTTACATTGGCTTTTATATGTTAAGTGTGTTACCATATAGGGTAGTATTTTTATCAAGATTTTAGAACAGAGAACATTTTTTTTTCTAAAAAGAAAATAAGTTCATGTTCTTTACCCAAGCCATATGGATTCTTTTAATATAAATGTGAATATATAATTTTATGATTATTTACTCTACCTGTGATATTTATATAATGGTAATTGCATAGTTAACTACACAGTATTAGCAGAAGATTTGCATATCTTTCACACAGTTAGACTGCTGCATATATGGCTTGCAAATTTATAATCCCACCCTGATTCGGGTACCTGCCGCCGTAGAAATAAAGGTAGGGGACTCAGAGACAAGTAAAGAACAATGTAGACTGCATGCTTTTTCCAGCCAGGAGAGTTAGTTGATTCTGCTTTCCCCACAACATCATCTTTTTGACACTTGCAAGAGAATAACAGATTATTCTTTTGCAATTGCTAATAAAATACAAACACCAAGTTAGCAAATTAAAAAGTTAAATTTCTCAGAGTGACATTGACTCATCTATATTGCATATAAGAAATAAATATTTTATTTGCTTCATCATTCAATTCAATTTCTCAGTGAGCATTATTTGAAATAGAGGTGAATTAATTTTTTTTATGGGCTGCCTATTCTGATTTTCTTTTTTGGCACCATGTCCCCGAATCTTTATGCACAAGGACATGCTAGCACAGTGAAATTGGTACCAAGTGAGGAAGCAGAGCGTTAATCAGTTCCCACTCCAGGCAGTGCTCAGTTTATAAACCCTTTATTGGTAATGTTTTTGGGGTGTGTGTGTGTGTGTGTGTGTGTGTGTGTGTGTGTGTGTTTAAATTGGGAATGTGTATTTCCACAGAACCAATCTTCTAATCTGCTGTCTCAGTCTTGTCCACAAAAGCTTATTTATCGTTGACATAATAGAAATACTATCTATTTGCTCAAATAAGATAGAGAACAATGCAATTGTCCTGTTTATATTGGACACTAGTTAGTGAGGGAAAGCCAGTTGAGGAAGTAGATGGAGTCTTTTGTGAGATTCTGAAGACAACTTCAGGGAGTTCTCACAAGTTATGGCTCTTTATTATTTTTTATTTCACTACTAAATATATGGCTTTCCTTATCCCTGCATCACCAAATATGAAAGCCATTTTCAATTTATTTTGGGGGCAAAGAGTTTTTCTGTTCTATTGTTGGGATACGGGCCCATGTCTTGTTCATAAATAGAATAAAAGAGAAAGGAAAGAGAAGGCAATTGGTGAGCTAAGAAGAGATCTTCCTAGGACAACAGGACAACTTGGATAAGGAGGAGGGTGAGTGGGGTGGGGGTAATCTAGTTTGTGGTTTAGGAAAGGAGGTGGCACGAATAAGCCCTCAGTTGTCCATCTGACCAGGACAGCCAGTATGCTGCCTACGCTGGAGGTGAGGGCGAAGTGGGCTGGGTGGAAGCTTACAAAGATCTACAATTGAATTCTCCTATATGTCTGAACAATTCTCAGATATGTCTGAAAAGATTTCAGCAGGTAACCCAATAAAATGTCCTTCTAATCAATGAGACTAGCTCCATTTTAATGTTCCTAAGCAGATAAGGGTGTGGAAAAAGTTTTGATCTTTGGAATTTGCTCTTTAAATAACGAGATGACAAGATCCCATTTGTCATCCCATCATGGAGATCACACCCTAGCAGATGTACACATTTACCTGCAAGCAGAGAGTAAACAGGTGTGTGAAGTGGGTGTGTTAGGGCAGGAAAGCAAAGGAGGAATTTGTTTCTGACTCTACAAATGGTAGAATCATGGGTCTGGAATATGTCATAAGAAGGAAGAAAACTACCTACTATGTTCCAGGCTATAGAGGCACTTTGGTTAATTTCATCAGAGTTAAGTTGTATACTAACTTTGATTAATAACAGATTCCTAGTGAAAAACAGATACCTGATAAAAAGTGTTTTAATAAACTTTTTGATAAAATATTATATAGCCAAAGTTATAGATCAGAAGCAAATATCTTGAGGCTATAAAATTGGATATAAAATTTATGTCTTTCCAGAGATGAGCTAGGAAAAAATTGTTTTCATTCTTCCTTGCTCTCACTTCTAAATCTTCTCTTAACAATTGTACCTTTATATACCAGTTAAGGTTATCTTGTATATCCCTTTCCCTGCAACAGCAACAATTACTACTATTATTTTTCATTTGCTCCTATTTTGTGCACATATTTCATATATTTTACATAGAACAATATATGTAATGTTTGTAATATAAAGATGTTAATATAATATATTAATATGTAATATATTAATATATAATATTTAGAATATAAAATTTCTAAAACTTTTAAATAATACTTAGAATATAAAGTATCTAATCTTCATAACAACCCTTTAAACTAGGTCATATCGCTATCTAATGGATGAGGAAATTGGAGCTCAGTGAGTTGAAATATGTAGATCGCATTATGTTGATATGCACCTATTTATAAACATAAAGATTTTTGCTGAGGCTCAGAAATGCAAGTGCTCAGTTAAGGAGAATCTGTCATCACGATGGGATCCTGTGTGTGTATTTTCCGGTCACCTGGTAAATTCTGTAACAATCACATCTTGTAGATTAAACATTTGCAGTAATGTACAGGACAGAAGAAAAATAGGGGGAAATGATTGAAACCTGGCAGTAAAAATTTAGAATTCAATAGCATGAATAAAATAACAAAGGAAGATTTACAATATTTTACTAGCATACCAACCAGCATATTAATAAAAGAAACTTTAAAAACATTGCAAAGAAAAGATAAGCTAATATGAAGATCAAAAATAATTGTGCTTTTCATCAAATTGAGATTTTTGTTAGTTCTGGGAGCATACTAATTTTAAAACAAGTAAAATGCTGTAGGCTTCCACTAAGTGAAGTCTGGTGCCATTAGATTTTTTTTTCCCCAATTCAGTTTATTTGCTTTGGCTTTAGTAGCAGTGAGGGGAATTGTTGTTATGTAAATAGAAAAGAAGCTAGTGGATTTGCAAAGTACAAGATGAAAATGTTTCTGAGTATCCCAGAGCTTACACCACCAAATTCTGACATTTTGCCTCAATACTGCAGATTCCAGATCCTTGCAAACAGTGCTTTCTGATCTCTAAAACCACAAAAGTTTGAATTAGAATATTCATTCGTCGAGTCATTGCCTCAGTATAAAATAACTTTAGCCATAAATATAAAAATATATATCAGTATAAAAATATGAGGTGACATGTAGTCAAGATTTTATTATTATGAATTTTTAAATCACTATATTGCTCATGAACGGCATGGCCATAAAGTAATTAAATGGATAAGCAGGGAAGAGTGGCTGTAAAGTATGTATGACATTCTGTGACTTTTCTTAAATGGATAAGCAGGGAAGAGTGGCTGTAAAGTATGACATTCTGTGACTTTTTGTATAACAGCACACACCATGCTTTATTTTCATATTCTTTCTCATCTGAAGCTCAGCACTTTTTCTACTAAAAGAATGATGGCATGATAGTCTAAAAGTTTAGAGGGCATGGAAATAAGGCTAGTATTTTCCGACCTTACTACTGTGGTTTCCAGACTTACTGTACATGTTCTGTGAAGAAAACTACATTTCTATTCTGATGTGCAAAAAGAAGCTTCCAAAGGATAAAACTGATAGTAACCAGGGTAATCGTATTTTATGCCTCAGTCCAAAATCTAGCCTTGCCTCTGATAAGTGTTTTGGTAAGGTATTTTACATAGCTGGCACAGCGCTAGTTGCACAGTGGACCTACAGCAAACCATCTTTGAGTTAAATAATCCCACATTCTTTCAGAAAACAGCTCCTACATTAAAAAATGTTTATTTTTCTAATCCTGTGGTTAGTACTGGTTGCTATAGAAACAATTGACTATCATTTTAGTGTCCATCCAGAGACAGAGAAGAGTGGGTAGTGAGTTTGTAAAGCAGCAGAGACCTAATGCGATTGGGAGAAAGTCAAAGGGCTTTGTGAAAAGCCAGCTCCAGCCACATTGTATAGCTAAATGCTCTTTGCAAAGGCCACTGAGCCAGAGTGACAAGAAGGCAGTAGAAGCACAGACTGGGAAGAAAACATTGTCTTTTAGTTCCGGCAGATTGTTCTTTATGATTATGGAGATGGAGAGATAGTGGGGATTAGAAATCACTTCCAGATAGTTAGGCGGGGACGGGGCCTGATTCATCATAAGTGCTGACAGCAGCACAACAATTTGGGCCTTCAATATGGCAGGATTGCCTGCTTAATCACGGAAACCTATGCACGTGCTCTTAAAATAATGCTTTATGTTTATGCTTCCTGGAAACAAAATAAGATAAAGGCATGATCAATGAAGCATTCTTATATTTCAGAAACTATAGGTGTCTTTATGTTCTTTTCTTCCCCTTTTAAGGCCACTTATTGCATTGATTGTTAAGGTCCCACAAAATTTGGGAAACATTAGGATAAACTTCTCTGACTAGTTATGCACTGAACTGCCCTAACATGCCTATCCTTTTTAATGCAGCTAGATGGAACGTACCTGGGAAAGTTTGTATTCAGGTAATGATTAGCATTCTCCCTAAGCACATGAGTGTAAAACCAGCTTAATCCTAAATTTTTATCACACTGCTTTTATCAAATAACCAAAAGACGATGCAGAGAAACTCATTTCTTTGCACTTTTTGTTTTTAAACAATCTTGGCGTAGGATTAGGATTAAGAAAATGTAATGCTGGTATACTAGAAAAATGATGACCCAAAATATGGGGCTTCATTCTTTTCAAAAGACAAACCTTTGGATATTCAGCATTCTAGGTTAGATAGCTAAAGAATTCCACAATTTATGTTAATTTTTCAAAAATGATTGTCTGAAATGTTTTTAGCATTATTAATACTCCTTAAATGTTAGGGTGTTGTCTTAGGACTTTTTAAAAAAGCTTTTTCTAACATATGACATACACATAGATACTTCTAAAGGCTTTTAAATTCAAGAACTATAGTGTTAGGATTTGCAATACACGTGTGTCCAGCATTTTGCCAAGCAGTTACTATTATCTCATTTAATTTTCTTAACAATCCTTTAAGCAGGCACTATTATTATTCTCATTTTACAAGAAAACAGATGCTTAGAGGGATTCAGCAACTTGACCAAGGTCACACAGATAAATGTCAGGACCAGTATTCAAACCCAAATTTTTTTTGACTTCAGAGATGCTACTCAGGATGAAAGAAATATTTCCCCAGGGAAATTCCACATAGACATATAACTGCTGAAGTCTGTCACCAATAAATGCTAGATTTATTGCTTGCCAAAACTATTTTTGAAACTGTGCTCCCAGGCTTAATGACTTCTATACCTACAGAGTCCAAGTGAACATTCAATTTATTCCAGGTGAAGGGAAACAAGACTGATTCTGTGATGCTTTCACATGAAAGAAATGACTCATGAATGGTAAAAGTTCAAACTCTGTACTGGCCTGCGAGGAGAACTATTTATGGGAAATGGGCCTTCCAGCACTATTTCTATGGCCACTTTGAGTAAAGACGAACCAGCTATTCTGACTAAAATACTATTGATTTCATGTACCCCGCCCCCCCGCCTGAAACTGGATGGTCTAATGTGAAGAGTTGAATTGGTGCATGAAATTTTTGATGTTCTTAGAATTCAACATAAAAGATAAAAGCAATAATAAGTAAATCAAGAGCAGCCAGTGTCCCTTGATGCAGAGCTTAAATGCTTACAATACAAGTTGACTTTCTAACTTCAAGTGTCCCTGAGTTGAAATTCTTCACATATGGTGGCAAATCAGGAATTTAGCAACTCTCTGTAATTGGCTATAAACAACAAAACGTCTGGAAGGAGATGAAGGCTTTGAGCACCAGCTGTCAATGTGAGCAGCATTCACCATTAACTACAATACCATGGATGCCATGTTAGTGCTAAAGGTGTTTGTTTTACTATCAACATTGAAATATTTATTTTCATGCCAAAAAAAAAGTAATAGGAGATGAAGAAAAATACAATTGAAAGCAATACTTTGTTTACTTATGAAAACACAGACATTCATGAATCACAAAATATTCTCACTCAGAATACTCCTTGGCCCAAGGATTTGGTCTGAAGAGTTGACCTCTACCATCTCATAGAGTAGAATGTATCATGCATGCTTTGCCTCAGTGTGCATTTCTAGAAGAAGCTAGAAGAAAATATAGTTAAATGCTGTTTCAGTCAAGGTCCCAACAAGAAATAGATGATGTGAACTGGAAAAATTTAATGACAGGGCATTTACAGAACGGTGGTTAGGGTTAAGGCAACCAGCAAAGGATATTGGGGCACCTCAGGACCGTAACAACAGGAAACCATTAGCTTGACCTAAATGGGTGAGATAAGAAAAGAAGATGTTCGAAGTCCCATGAGAGTTGGAACCATGGAATAAGAGCTACCAAAAAGAACTTTCACTGTAGAGCAACTCAGCATTGCCAGCACCTGGCAACACAGGAAGGAAAAGAAGGAATCAGTATTCCATCTCTGACTCTTTCCACCTGTCATTCTCTTGCCTATGCCTCTCATTGGCCAACACCATGCAGAAGTCAGAGGTCCAGGAAATTCAACCTGTAGAGAGGGCAGTCACTCTGGGCACAGAGCAGAACAGAGAGGGGCAGAGGGTGGATCTGAGGGAGCAAGAATAACCAGCACAGATCAAGTTTGGTCTATAAGTGTTGAAACAGAAAAGGGAAGGAGGGAGGGAGGGTAAGAGAGTAAGAGAACCCACAAGTGTGTGTGAGCAGGTGCATGAGCATGCACAAGAAAGAAAACAACTGATAGATTATGTACATAAATATTACAATACTAGAGGCCCAGTGCATGAAATTCGCGCACTCGGGGGGGATCCCTCAGCCTGACCTGCACCCTCTCGCAGTCCAGGAGCCCTCAAGGGATCTCCAACTGCTGGCTTAGGCCCGCTCGCTTTCATGATGAGCGGGCCTAAGCCGGCAGTCGGACATCCTTAGGGCTGCTACGGAGGCTGAAGAGGCTCCTGCCACCGCTGCTGCACTTGCCAGCTGTGAATCCAGCTTCTGGCTGAGTGGCGCTCCCCCTGTGGGAGCGCACTGACCACCAGGGGGCAGCTTCTGCATTGAGCATCTGGCCCCTGGTGGTCAGTGCGCGTCATAGCGACTGGCCATTCTGCCATTTGATCGATTTGCATCTTAGCTTTTTATTATTAGGATATACAATACTAAAAAGTACAGCACATAGGAAAAAATTGTAACATATAATAAATGGAGAATCTCTATAATACATCACCCATTTTAACTTAATAACATGAAGTATCTAATAGACCACTTAGCAAAATGACATGAACAGATTGTTTCCAAAAGAGAAAATACATATGAGCTAGTAGACATATGAAGAATGTTTAGTCTTATCAGTCATTAAAGAAATAGATATTAAAACCAGAATGAGATGTTTTTCCTATTGAATTATCAAGAAAAAAGGATAGATTTCTGTATGTATATTCAACCTCACAGGCAAGAATACAGTGACATAGGCCTTTCATACATTGTTAATGAAAGTGTAAATTAGTGCAGCCTTTACAAAAATCAATTTAATAGAATTCCACTTCCAATATTCTGTCTTAAGGAAATAATTATAAATATAAAGATCTAGACACAAAGATATGAATACAGTTTTAATTATAACAGACAAAAAGGAAATAAATGTCCAACATTAATGGAATGGTTAAGTCACACAGCATCCTCTCCATCAAATATTATGGAGGCATTAAAAATTGTTTACAGCCCAGCCGGCATAGCTCAGTGGTTGAGCATCGAC
This sequence comes from Myotis brandtii, assembly GCF_000412655.1. NCBI lineage: Eukaryota > Metazoa > Chordata > Mammalia > Chiroptera > Vespertilionidae > Myotis > Myotis brandtii. The sequence goes on along the minus strand of NW_005368148.1, from coordinate 3,738,210 downwards.
CTATGAACCAGGAGGTCACTATTCGATTCTTGATCAGGCCACATGCCCGGGATGCAGGCTTGATCTTCAGTGTGGGGTGTGCAGGAGGCAGCCAATCAATGATTCTCTCTCATCATTGATGTTTCTATCTCTCTGTTCCTCTCTCTAAAAATCAATAAAAACATTTTTAGTTATGTTTACAACAAGGGTTTTTTTGGTCATATACTAAGCAAAAATGCAGTTTGCAAAATTATATGTACCATATGATCACAGCCATGTTTAAAAAAAAAAGTAAGGATGATATTAAGGAAAAATACAAATTGTTAATAGTTGTTTCTCTGGATAATGAGTATATGGTGATTATTTTCCCTTTTGCTTCTTTATGAATTTGTGCACTTTCCAAATATTCTAAAGTAAGGATGTATTCATTAACATTTATTGAATGTCCACACTATACCAGGTATTGTCCTGGACACACAAAGCTCACGAAGCATAGTCCTTGCCTCAAGTTGCTTATAACCTGGTGTCTTACTGTAACCTCAAAAATTACAGAACAATAGAGCTGTTATTTATTTAACTAGAGTAGGTGAAAAGTAGTGTCCCATCTATTTCTCATTTGATCTCTTCCCCTCACACCACCTTTCCAAGCCAACAAGAATCCTGGCTGCTTAATCTTCAGAAATATATCCAAAACCCTATGCAAGGTAAATCAGTAAAGCTTTCAGAAAAAATAAATAAGGAAATATCTTTAAGGCCCTGGAGTAGGCAAAAAATTCTTAAACAGGATATGTGTACTAACTATAAATGAAAAAAATGAATTGTACTAAAGTTAAAATTAAAACTCTATTCATCAAACCACATGATTAAGAGAGTGAAACTAAGGAGAAGAAAATTTCTCTATACATATGTGACTCATATCCAGAATTTCTAAAGAACTCCTCAATAGCAATAAGAAAAATGCAGACAACCCAAAAGAAAAATGAACAAAGATTTGAACAGGTAATTACAAAAGGATATCCAAATAAACAATGAAGGGTTTCCAAATATTAGTCATCATGGTATGCAAATTAAAATCACAATGTGATATCACTACATCCCAAATTAAAAGGCAGGTAGTAGCGAATGTGGACAAAGAAATGGAGCAACCGAACTTTCATACATCCCAAGTGGGAGTACAAATAGCTACAATCATTTTAGAAAACCATTGGATTGTATCAACTAAAGGTAAATATAAGGGAACCCATGAAGCAGGAATTCCAGTACTGGGTATATATACCCAAGAGAAACACATACAGATGTTCTTCATTTTACATTTGTCATAGCCAAAAACTACAAACAATCCAAATGTCCATCAGCAGTAGAATGGATAAATACAGTGTAGTATATATATATAGTTTATACAATACTTTTTCACATAAACTATAATTAACTACAACTACATGTAACAACAATTATATATATCACAAGCATAATGCTAAGTAAAAGAAGGCAGACAAATGGGTACATACTGCATCATTCTGTTTATGTGATGTTCAGAAACAGCTAAACTAATCTATGGTGTTAGAATTCTGGATTACTTATTATTCTTAGCAGGGAGTGCCTGAAAAGGAGGGAGAAAGCAACTTCTGGGGTTCTAATAATGATATGGTGTTGTTTTTTTTAACATAGCGAGTGATTATACTGTAGGTTCACTTCATGAAAATTCATCAAGGCATACTTTTCTGTATGTATGTTGAACCTCAATTGAAAGTTACATCAGATATCTACACTAATAAAAGACAAACATGCAAATTGACCATACCTTCACTATGCCTTAAGCCACGCCCACCAGCCAATCAGAGCGACTATATGCAAATTAACCCAACCAAGATGGCGGC
>NW_005368148.1:3692648-3735827 GCF_000412655.1 Myotis brandtii | reverse complement strand
CAGCCCCTCACCCAGGCTGGCCAGGCACCCCAGCGGGACCCCCACCCTGATCCAGGACACCCTTCAGGGCAAACCAGCCAGCCCCCACCCATGCACCAGGCCTCTATCCTATATAATAAAAGGGTAATATGCAAACTGACCCTAACAGCAGAATGACTGGGAATGACTGGTCACTATGACACACACTGACCACCAGGTGGCAGATGCTCAATGCAGGAGCTGCCCCTTGGTGGTCAGTGCGCTCCCACAGTGGGAGCTCTGCTCAGCCACAAGCCAGGCTGACGGCTGCCAGTACAGTGGTGGTGGTGGGAGCCTCTCCCGCCTCCTCAGCAGCGCTAAGGATGTCCGACTGCAGATTAGGCCTGCTCCCCGCTGGCAAGTGGACATCCCCTGAGGGCTGCCGGGCTACCAGAGGGATGTCTGACTGCCAGCTTGGGCCAGATCCCCCAGGGAGCAGGCCTAAGCCAGCAGGTGGACATCCTCCGAGGGGTCCCAGACTGCAAGAGGGCATAGGCCGGGCTGAGGGACCCCCCCCGCCCCCCCCAGTGCACAAATTTTTGTGCACCGGGCCTCTAGTACTTATATATGTGTGACACCTATATACACATATAGATGCACACACATCTGTAAAATATAATGTAAATATTTATATACATATGTGAATATTCCATCCAAAATGTAACCACTCATGACCTCCTCTACTGTTCTCTCCAATCCAAGACTACTGCAAAGCTGCTTGCCCTAACTCCTCTGTTGCATCCCTGCACTCTTCCCCTGTAGCCAGAATAATTTTTAAAATGGAAGCTGGGTCATATCTGTCCTTGGCTCATCACTGGTAGTAACTGCACATGTCAATCAGAATAAAATCCTCAGAGGATACATATACCCTGACAGCCTGTAGAAAATAGCCTCACTACCCATACTCATCACTTTTATCCCTTTACCTTGCTTTATTTTTCCTTATAGTTCTTATTACCAACAGACATACCATTTAGTTTTATTTATTTATAATTAGTCTCTCCACCACTGGTATATAAGCTACATGAGAGCAGGGACTTTATCTTTCCGCTTTACATCTCTAACATCTAGAACAGTGCCAGGCATAAAGTAGACAATGAATGAATGAATGAATGAATGGGATCATCATAAAAAACATAGGGAATAGACATAATGTGTATGTTTAGTCTTTTTTTATAGGTTAGGAAACTAAAAGAATGAGATTACATTAGGAAACGAAAAATGAAATTACTAACTTGATGTTTTCAGGAGTACAGCCTGGGTCTTCTTTTTATCTCTTGCTCTCTCTCTCCCTCCCCCACTTCCCATTTCTCCCTCAGTCCTTCACCTCCCCCATATCCACACATGCACACACAGGCATAGGTACAAGAACAATGGAATAAGGACAATTCTTTTTACTGATGAAAGTAAGAATGCAAATGACCCTATTTAATACAATTTATAGCCAGTTTACTCACAACATAGTCATAAAGTGCATTCAATATATGTACATGTGTGTACAGTTACAGAGATTATATAATCCTAGTGGTTCAGAATTAAATTAGGATAGCATCCAGGTAAAGATTCATTGTATTGAAATGGGCATTTTTATATGAGATTTAGGTTTTTTGATAAAAGGCACATGATAGTACATGATATACAATGATAGTAAAAAAAAAACCTATCAATTTTCTTGCATATATATATATTAGACCTAGAGATGCTCCCTTTGGCATTTGTATAAGAAAAACTTTCAAACAAAATCAGAACATTTTGTTAGATCCTGCAACAATCAAAGACTTTTAAAGCCCTGAAGATGACTTTTTTGTAAGTAATTGAAATTGTTACAGTCAGAAGTCTCACCTCCCTGTTCTCAGAATGAATTGTAGAGCCCCCAGAACAGACTAGAATGTTTAAGGTTAATTTCTGTTTCTATATAGATATCAATTACGTTTTCAAAGGATTACCCAGTGGGATTTGCCACTTGGCAGCTTATCTAAAAACTAGCTAAATGTGCAAATTGTGCGTGTGGGGAAGGTCCAGTTTGGTTGTCAACCTAGTTGACCCTTCACTTTTGGTTTAAAGAAGAAAAGGAGAGTTTTCGGCCCTTTCAGTTACTAAATAGCTGACTATACAGTTTTGTTGGTTTGTTTTTTAACTGAAAAAAAAAATGGGAAACTTAGTAATAAGACCCTAATATGTGCTCAATTGCTAGTATTAGTCTGCCTCACCTCTTCCCTCTCAGAGAGCAATTAAGCATAATATCAAGCCTATAACTTTAAAAACAGATTCAATACAAAAATGAAACCCAAGATACATTGAGTATAATAAGGCCAATGTCAGAAGAGCATTTGTTCATCAAGTGGTTAATATCTTTTAATAAGCAGAACAGGATGGTTAAAGGAGTGATGGCTTACTGGTATACTTCTAAGTGAGTACAAAATAATCATAACTGTCCGAAGAGAAAGCAATGCCAAAGTTCATTTTGAGACTCAAACTTACAGATCACAAGGGGTAGTATGGATTCATGAGTGCCTGTGCATAACTTCAATGTGAGAATTGTGGCTTCATCTTGATCCTGCTAGTTGGAAGCTGGGTAACCGAGGGCAAGTTCCTTAACCACTGTGAATCTCAGCTTCCTGAGGATGTAAAATGAGGAGAGTAAAAACACCTACCTTGCAGGGCTTTTGTGAAGATTAGATGAGGTCTTAGTTCTAAAAATGTTTTGTAGAATATGTTATGATCATATATAGGATTATTATTGTGCTTAAATAATTCATTGAATACTCTCTTGTCTTCTCTTGACTTCCTAAAGTCATTACTCTAAGGTGTAGCTAAAGTTAACTGTCATCCTTGAAGTCTGCCTATCACTACTGTTTTAGATTAGGATAATTTAGGATGTTTTTACTAGGTTAATGAACATTTTTTATATGTTTTATTTCCTTTTTAAATATATATACAAATTTCAGAGAGGAAGGGAGAGGGAGAGAGAGAGAGTGAGAGAGAGAGAGAGAGAGAGAAGCATCAATCGATGAGAGAGCATCATTGATCGTCTGTCTTCTGCACACCCCCTGCTGGGGATTGAGCCCATAACTTGGACATGTGTCCTGACCAAGAATGAACCCATGATCTCCTAGTTCATAGGTCAATGCCCAACCACAGAGCCACACTGGCCGGACTCCTATGTTCCATTTTTTAATCAGTCTGCCTAAATCTTCAGAACAGAACTATGGCCTTCCCTGAGATGCAAGTTATTAACGCTGTACTTATACGAGAAAGCAGTTCCCTGAGACCCTTCAGGGTAGGAAGATTGGAGATGGAGATTAAAAAGTGAAGGAGATTTCTTCCTTCTACACCCCAGGATGGACACTTTCACATTTTCCTAAATAATTTCTTCTCTCTAATAGAAAAAATGCTTATCAAATGAACACTTATCCTATGCCAAGCACTGTGACATGCATTATTCATTGTAATCCTCACAATATACTAATACATCCTGTACTAGTATTGCCACTTGTTGACAAGAGCACTATAATTAGAATAATTAAGTAGCTTGACCAGTGTCACATATCTAGTAAGTAGCAAAGTCAAGATTTGAACCTAAACATGCCTAATTCGTTTCCCAATCTTTTTCCCATTTGTTAATTATTTGCCTCCTACGTTTTTAACTTTGCCTGTCTATGCTTGCCTGTCTATACCTTTATACTTTCATCCTTGGTGTGCCTGTAATGAGTAGGGTAGAGGCCTATAACTAAGATGACGAAGGTGTGGTCCCTGTATTTAAGGGACTGTTATAATCCTGGCAGGAAGATGACAAGCCAACAAATCTCTATATGACAGGGAAGAATTTAAGAGTCCATAAGGGATGGAGCATTGGTCTCCCCAACTGTCACAGGGGAATAATACTCTACCTTATACAGCAGTTGTTAGAATAGATTGAAATGCTTGTGGCAAGTGTTTGGCAAAGAATATAACTCATAGTAAGTGCTCAGTATATGGAATCTATAATGTTGCCAGACAGTCCCAGGATGATAACTAGGATATAAAGCTAGAAAAGCAAATTGGCGTCAAATTTTGAGAGCCTTGAATGCCAGTGTAAGAAGTTTGGACCTTCAGCTTGGTAAAAACAATTGTGCCAAGGTCAGTAATGGTTCTGAAAAGAAATGAAAGCTGATGTTATTTCACGTTACCTTTCAAAATTCATTGTAAGTGAGATGGAATTGGTGGAAACAGTTGGAGCTAGTTTAAAGGACTTTTGTGTTTGATGTACTAAAAGGAAAGATGATATTTGCAGGTTTGATGGCCTATACTTTTTCTTCCACAGTGATTAGTGAATGCCAAAGGCAGCAACTGGAGTCTGTGAGCTACTCCTCTCGCTACGCTCTGGGCCTCTTTTATGAAGCTGGCACGAAGATTGATGTCCCTTGGGCCGGGCAGTACATCACCAGTAATCCCTGCATACGCTTCATCTCCATTGATAATAAGAAACGCAATATAGGTCAGTACCCCCATTATTTCCCTTAAATACAGTAACAATGGTGGGTGTAGATCATGCAAAAAGCTGTTTAATTGAGTGTTGCCATTCTGAACAGAGCAAGCATTTAACTCCAAGCCACAGGGGATAAAATTTAATGTCACATTTGGCCAATGATACAATACACAGTGAAACCAGCGAAGTTTTTGCAGAAAATCACTTACAACATGGTTTGTATTACCGAGTTCATAAAAATCGTGTCAGAAGGTGTAAGATTTCAAAATGGCCCAAGTTCCTTGGCTTATGGATTCATCTATATGCAAATGTATTTCTCTCATCATTTGTTTCTTAGTGGAGTTTGATTTTTGTTGGGTTTTGTTTTTAAAATTTGATAAGTGCTGCTCTTATTTCTACTTCCCAGGCTACAAAAAAAAGAGGTGATTTTTACAATGTTATGAAAACCCTTCACTTTAATATAATTTTACTTATTAAATTTTCTTTTGGGAGACTATATAAAATTACTTTGTATGTAATGTAACTAAATGATAGGTAAAATGTTTCATAAGAGCTTTACCAGAATGGGATAAAATCTGTACTCCACCCTTTTTATTGAAGATAGTTATACAAATTAGACTTGAATTGCAAGAATAAACATAACTGATTCATTTCAGGCATAAAGGCGAACGTGTATTCTTATTTGTAGGATTGTGATCCCTGAGATACTGCTTTTTGTGGACTAAATTGTAATAATCTAAAATTACAAAATTCTTGAAGGGGATCGTCATTTCAATCTGTTACGGCGTTTTATGATGCAGTGATGGTTTCGTCGAGCCATTAGTTAGAAGTCTTGCTTGATAAAATCACCATCTAACGTCTCGTGGCTTGCCAGAACTCTATAATGATAGAACTGGGCTGGAGCATGGTTTTTTTATCAGAGCACATGATCTTAGAAAAATGTTTCTTTTATAACTTAAAACTCCCTCAGGGCTGGACTGTTTATGTTAACATGATACCACATATATGTACAATCAGCAGTTCATGAAATGCCCTTTGACAGCCATGAACTAACCAGTTTTAACTCTATAACTGCTTTGTTCTAAGAAAAGAAAAATATCCTTTGATCTTCTCGTGTTATATGTCATGAATTAGACACTATCCTTTTGCTTCATAAGATATGATATCTGTTAGGATGTATTCAGTAATATATAACCGGAAATGAAAACAGTTCAAGCTTGTTTAAACAACATCAGGACATTTGTTATCTGCTATGGACTGAATTTGTCTCCTCCCAAAATTTGTATGTTGAAGCTTTAACCCTCAATGTAATTATATTTGAAGATAGGGCTTTTAGGAGGTAATTAAGGTTAAGTGAGGTCATGTGGGCCTTATAAATTGAAGAAGAGAGCTCTCTCTCTCTCTCCATCCTTGTGCACATACGAAGAAAAGACCAACTGAGGATAGTTACAAGGTGAGAAGGTAAGCTGTCTGCAAGCCATATAAAGAAGAGAGTCCTCACCATGACAAGTCAGTCAGTGCCTTGATCTTGGACTTCCCAACCTCTAGAACTGGGAGAAATACATTTCTGGTGTTTAAGCCACCTAACTATGGTATTTTGTCATAACAGCCCATGCTTACTGACGCATTATCTCAGAGGAAGAAATTAGGGGGATTTCAAAATTGGTTGATTAAAGAACTGAGCAATATCTTCAAGGATCTAGATTTGGCCTTCTCTGCTCTCTCTTCCATTCTTGATGTTGACATCCTCAGAAGACTGGTAGTGAGATGGCAGTGACTGCTGGAGTCACATCTAGACCCAATGACATGCTTAGGAAGAAGAGGAACTCTTTCTGCCTCTGCCCCTTTCTAAGAATCAAGGAAATCTTTCCAGAAATCCCTCAACTTGACTTCATCTTGTATCCCATAGGTCAGAATTGGGTTACTCGACCAGTCTGAAAGGAATCACTGGCAGTGTGTGTGTGTGTGTGGGGGGGGGGGGGGGGGGGGGGGTGTGGGAGGAGACACGGTGATGAGCCTAGACAAACTAAAATTCACTCCTGAAACTAGTATTAGGATAATCTTTTCTTTAGTCATATAATGGGTAGAAACCTATAAACATAGGTTTGGGGTTGTTTTTTTTTTTAAGGAAGAAAGAACAGAGTGGTGAATGTTGGGTTGGCAACAAATAATGCCTATTATCTTCAAGTAGAGTCACATCTTATGTGGGAGGTAAAGTTCTAAAGTTGGCATATAAAGAGAAGAACCATGTATATTCAAAATTATCTTTGAACATCCCTTAAAACTACATGACATTTTGGAGAGTGATGTAACTTGCAGTAAATTGAGTATTTTTTCCAACATTCAATAGATTTCAGTTTCTTTGGGTGAGGCCAGATGAAATACTTGGTTTGCATTTATAGGGCAGAGTGCTATTTTCTACTATGAAAGGAAAGAAAGAAATAGCAGTCATACTTCCTAACATATTAAATTCTCTCTACAAACGGAATGGGTTGGTGGATGAAAGCACCAATGCTACACAATGCAGTAGCAATTTATAAAATCAGAGTCATTCCAATTTGAAATAGCGTAGCATAAAAATATTAATAAATTCTCACATGATTGGCAGCATTTGAAAAAATATAAATACTTTTTTTAAAATGTTAACAATTTTAAAGCTAGAGGGCCAGGTGAATAGGAAACCATGTTGTTGCTACAGCCCATGGTGGTGCCACTTCAGACAGCAAAGAAATACCTGCATTCCTATGTCAGTTTTATGAAAAATTAATCTTGGATATGCAAGTTTTAAATTATGGGAGGCCTCTAATAATGGCATTCCCTAACATAAAATCTAACTGCCTTGCATTTAAACTATTTTTTCTCACTACCTGGGGCAGGATGCTACATGCGTCTAGATCAGTGATGGCGAACCTTTTGAGCTCGGCGTGTCAGCATTTTGAAAAACCCTAACTTAACTGTGGTGCCATGTCACATATAGAAATTTTTTGATATTTGCAACCATAGTAAAACAAAGACTTATATTTTTGATATTTATTTTATATATTTAAATGCCATTTAACAAAGAAAAATCAACCAAAAAAATGAGTTCACGTGTCACCTCTGACACGCGTGTCATAGGTTCGCCATCACTCGTCTAGATGAATCCACATAATGTAAGTATCCACAAACTATAACTCCACTGTATTTTATTGATATTTAACTAGACCAGTAAGAGTTGTCTTTTTATGTCACTAACACTATCCCAAACCCACCCTTTATTTGGGGTGTTGGTTGAATCAAAAATTAATATTATAATACACAGACTCAACTAATAAAGGGAAACATTTGTTTTCTGTCAAGGTGGGTCAGCAACAAGATAGACAAATGCTAACAGGGCTGAACCTACATGAAGAGAGCCAGGGGATAAAGGATTAGTGGCCCAAACCAGATAGAGGTCAAGGTGTAATCATTTGTCAGGTATCAGGAATACGCAATACATGCAGGAAGCCAGACCAGAACCAAAGTCTCTTAGGCAGAGGAGCTCATTTCCAAGATGTACTAGACTCAATTTCAAGTACCAATAGTTATGGGTATGACCCAATACACTTAGTTTCTGTTTCCCAAAATGTGTTCAATGGAACACCAGTTCCTTGAGATGCAGGGAATGGGCTCTGTCATCAAATAAGTTTGCAAAATGCTACTGACTTTACTCCTAAAGGGTTGAGGATGAAAAAGTTTAAAAATAAAAAGGGCTTCACGTGGTACTTAGTAAATAATAAGTCAGTATCTAGGATACCTATTAATATAATTAATAATTCCAGTCTTTAATTTGGATATTATATTCTCTAAAGCAAAGGACATAAATGAGCCTAATTTAGGTGAATGCAACCTCCTGTCACTAGTGCAGATAGGAGTCAAGGTGGTATAAATAAAATGTATAACTTTTCCTGAAAATGATTGAGCATCCTTCCCTGTTCACCATCTGGAAGAGCGTTAATGATTAGTACAAGACCAATACGCAACCATCTGAGTTGATTAACACAATCTGAACTCTAGAAATATGATGACCAATCACCATAATTACATAGCTTTCAATATCTCATCAAAGGATATAATCTAATCCATCCAAAAAGAAAACAAACAAATGAATAAATTTTTTCATCACATGGAATTTATCTTTGCAAGGACTTTATTGTTAAGATCTTTGAGTAACAAACACTAATATAACATGTATTGCCTTTAATAGCTGTTTTATAAAAGATGCAAAAATGTTATTCCATATAGCTGTTTATTACATTAACTCTTTATAAAAGATAGGAACACAGTATGAAATCCTGTAAAGAACTGGGATGGCCCCAGGGCCTTAAATCCAATCACCTTGTGTGACTTAAAGGAGTTCCTGATTATTCCAGTTAAGCAGATAACAATGCAATCGACAGTACAAAGGGGTCTGCCTTAGGATTTGAATAAATGTGGAATTTTTTGTTCATAAACTTGCAGAAAATTCAATCCAGATAGGTAATACTTTATAAGTAGAACAAAAAAGAAAAGGAATAAGAAAAAGGGGGAAAGGAGGTAAGGGGGAAAGGGAAAGATCAGTAAGCATGAACAATCTGTACCAACTCCAGAAGCAGAGCTCTCAGATAAAATAGCAATCATCATCTTAAAATAACAGTGCCTGGCTGGCGTAGCTCAGTGGTTGAGCAACAACCTATGAACCTGGAGGTCAGAGTTCAATTCCCGGTCAGGGCACATGCAGTCTTGATCCCCAGTGTGGGGTGTGCAGGAGGCAGCCATTCAATGATTCTCATCATTGATGTTTCTATCTCTCTCTCCCTCTCCCTTCCTCTCTGAAATCAATAAAAATATATTTAAAATAATAATAATAACAACAGTAATCAGTTACAAAGTTCATGATATTATGGTTTTTGTATAACAGATGTAGTCATTGGTAATCCAATTAAGCTGTCTATATAAATCTGTTAAGATAATTTAATAAATAGTAATCAAGTTCAACTTCTAATTATAAGTATCCATTCCATTATTACAATGATGCCATGGAATATCATATGATTGTAATATAAATATTTTGGGATGATCTTCCAGGAATAAAAACAATACAGGGTGTCCCCAAAAAGTGTATATACACTTTAACAGCTGATAGCTCAATTTTGAAAATGAAATGTATTTTAATAAATACTGCTTTTAAAATGTGTGTATACATTTCTGGGGGGGCACCCTATATATGTGTGTGTACATATATATAAATGTACAATGTACTTATATAAAATATATGTGAATATACATATGCATATATTATATATAAAATAAATATCCATTGTTGTCATTTAAAATAAGTACAAATTATAAAATAGACTAATCTTATTTCACATAATATTTGCCACTTCTAAAAAACAAAAGTGGGTTTTCTTTAGAAAATGAAATGTAAGAACATTTGCACACAAAGTAAAAACAAACAACAGACAGATCCCTTTCAGCCTCTGGTTTCCCTATCACGCTATCCTCAATGGGAAAGAGTCACATCCAAGATAGCACTTGTCCTCCCACTTGCCAAGCAAGTATGAAAATCAATGCCGAAAAAAAAAAAATTCAATGCCAGAGATGGAGCGCAAAGTGGGAAAGCAGCTAAATATATAACATCAAAAATAAACTTTAAAAATATTCTATGGAGCATATTACAGGGGGGAATATATCTTATGGAAGTTTCTTTCAGAAAAATCAAATTTACAAGTATTTGATTTAGACCTTTTGAATTCTCAATTGATTCGGTTGAACAATTAATTATTTACGAATATGTATTGAATGCCTGTGTGCCAGGCATTGTGCTAAGAAGTGAGGATTCCATAGTCCCCACCCTCATAAAATGTAAGGTTTCATGAAGTCTACTCAAATGAGAATTCTGAAGGACATAGATATAGGAGGCTCTGTTGAACTAGAGATCTGGAGTTAATCAAGAGTCCTCATAAATATAAATGGATGCACTGATATATACAATAGAGAGAGTATTAACTCATCTATAATTGAAACAGGGAAGAATCATGTTGCCTCGTGATAATATTATGAACCTTTAAAAGAACTCTTAAGACCTTTTGTCAACATGAACCAAATAATTTTCTTTCTTTTGGTGAAGAAATTAAAGATGAAGGCTAAGGAACATTTAAATCCATGAATAAACCAGAAACTTTAGTATGGCCTATTATTAAACTTTCTCTGGTGCTACTGAAAAGTTCAATAGATGAATACAAGTCAAGAAAAGTCCAAGAAGCAGTGAGCAAAGGGTAAAGAGAGTCTGAGGTCTACAGCTGCCTGGTATTTCTGTAACTAAAAGCAATTTCAATTCCAAATTATAGATTTCTATAGCATCCACACTAAGAAGTGAGTCTTAAACATTAAATACTCTAAGTCCCTTTCTAGGTCAACATTCCACCTTTGTGTTCTGCCTGCCCTGCCCTCTGAGAGTGATGTTTTCACTTGTGGTATTGGCCTGAACTTGTGGCAGGCAGTCCAGCTGAGATTTACAAAAGACCTTCAGGTTGGCCAAGAATTGCTCCAGAACACATGAGGCCGAGGTGAAGGTGACTGAATGTCATTTTTATCCACTATTAGTGTAAGATAAGAGGGGAATGAGAATCAGATGACCTTTTATGATGAATAAATGTATAGACCTAAACTTACAGGTCATAGATGAGAGCAACAGAAAACCTGACAGAAGCCACCATCACTGCTGCTAATTTAGAAAGGAAACAGCAAGGGAAAACCTTCTGTTGGTTTTGTAGTAGGTGAGGAAGGCCATGTATATCAAGAAGCAGAAAACCAGCAGAAGTTCACAGGTGGAAATTGCCACAGTCCCTCTGACTTCTCCATTAACAAAGACCATTTAACTAGGGGTGTAGCTATTGTCTAATAAACTGCTGTATTAAATGTAATAACATCCCATTTTTGCTATTTATAATTACAATCCTTTTAAGAAATGGTTCTTTTGTTGGTTGAGCACCTAGAAGAGATTAAAGGCCAGTTTGGGAGTGGGAATGAGGAGAGCTAAATTGCTTTGCCCAATTGAGGAGAAAGTTTTAGACATCCTAAAACAATGGGGAGGGCAAGGAGCAGAAAAGGGGAAAGAAGAGAAAGAAAGTTAGGTGGTGAGAAACTGGCACCCTATAACCTCAACATAGTCCTGGATTGAACAACTGCTTTAAATCCATGGCTGCTTTTTACTTGGGAGTTGTGAAGTAATCAATATAGTGCAAGCACTTTTTGTAATATCTAGTATGAAATTACATAGGAACTTGGTTTCTTCAAGTTAGTTCCTGCGCAGAAATTTGGAGTTTGCTGGCTATGTGGCAAGCCCTGCATCTGTTTGAGACCCTTATCTTAAATCAAGACAGAACTCCTCATTCTCTGGATTACATATCAAATAAAGCAAGCTCGCCTTGCTGTTTTCATCATACCTGCAACCATGTCACTCTGTGGAGAGAGCTAGAAATTGGGGAAAGGCTCTCTCGGTGGAACTGAACTGTTTAGAAGGTTCTCGAAGTTAAGTCCTCACTGTGGCCTGAGTGAAGCTGTCAGCACCCTGGATTGGAAGCCAGGGCTCAAAATGATGTGCTCTGCTTTGCTTCCCAGACAAGCGCCTGGCTTTCATCATTCTGGAGGCATCTCAAAACCTTTGCAACTTGAGAACCGTCTTGTAAAGTTGCATAACTCTCAGACAGCTTGTGAGCCTTGTGTCCTGGGAGGCAGTAAAGACTTGACAAGGATGAGAGCTTGACAAGTCTTCATTCTAGTCCTTTCTTATCTGGGACCATGACAACACTATCCCAAAGAGGTGGGATCTTGCCTTTGCCTAGAGCTCCCTCAGAAAAGATTTCACCATTTTCCTCACTGTCAAGCGTTCCTCCTCAGATCAACCTGAATGTCTCATGGCCTAAAGAATTGATATGACCTGTTAGCAGAGTCTGATGCTTTCTCCAGAATTAGTAGCTCTCTCCTTTAGTGGGAATGCATGCCACTAACCATCAAACATGCTGTTCATCACTTGATCCCTCTTATCTTGATCAAGATTGAAAATAAGAGATAGACAACTAACATCAGGCCTAAGAGGAGTGTGTATTCTGTGCTCAGTAAATATTTGCTGAGCCAGTTGTCCTTTATGCAGCTCTGATATGTCCTCCCAGTTCCTGAAATAATATTGAGAATTAATGCTTCAGCACTGGTCATCCACTTAGCAGGTAAGAAGAAGTAATGGCTAGTCAGCAAATTGTTCATCCCTAGGACAACCTAGTTATATGTTCCCATGCCCTTAAAGTCATATAAAATGAGTGTGCTCTCTAGTTGCTGAATCTAGAAGCCATTGAAAAGCATATGTGGGTCCTTGGCAATTAGAATGATTAGAAACCTCTTTGGGGAGCTCTGTATTATGTCTACAACATTGGGAATACTGATGAATGGGGCATATCAATTCTTTATATAGTATCAGAGGTATTGCCAGTTAAGACCTGGAAGCTTTATGGAGCCCTCTTCCCAAAGAGGTGCAAGTATTCTCAATAACAATTTTACCATGTCCTCTAGGGAAGATCCACTTGCTTTGAATGATGCCCTGTAACACAGATCTCGATTTCCAAGGTTACACTTCAAAGGCTCGCACTGTTCTCTTTGTGAAAGACATTTCTTTTTAATAGCTGGTGAAAAACATTTCTTTTTAATAGCTGGTTAAAGAACAGTTGTGCTCCAGCTGAGATATGTAACTTAGAAAATAAGTGATAAGTTCTGCAAATGTGCCATTGCTTTGCCACGGCTTAGCAGTTATCTCTTTTTTACAACACAATGATATTAAAATGAAATGATATTTTGCATAGGAACCTTGCCATAAATGATGAGTTCATATCAACCCAAGTTTGGTGAGTGATTAATTTTTTATTGTATAATTCATCATTTGGTGTTTATAGTGGATGGTCAAAATAACCAGTATTATCCAGCATGATTGTGTGACTACTTTGCGATAACATATACCTAGTTTCAAATTATAAGTCAACTCTTAGAATTAGATTGAACCATATTATATTGCTGACTTTGTAAATTAAAAGTGGTTGAATACCAGAATTTTCATGTGATTCAACTTAATAGCTCTGTGTTAATAAGTTTCTTAATCTCTCTGAGCTTCATTAATCTGTACTGTAAGTATAAGGTTAATAAAGTCTCCCAGAAATATTATAAGGATTGAATGAGATAGCATATCCAAAACTTCTAGTACCATGTTTGTCACATAGTAGGCATACAGTGAATGCTATCTTTATAGTTGTCACATATAAATATTCTATGGGTTCTTGTATCAGTTATATAACTTTTTTTCATTTTGAAAAAGAGAAAACAAAATGCCAATAGTGCAAGTTTAGTTAAATTATATTATCTTTTGTGAAAAATAGTAGCACATACATTAGGGTAGTTAAACAATATCTCATTACCTGAATAAGGTGTGAAAATCAGAGGACATTAGATTAGATGCCATTCTTTCTTTTTATGCCATCTTAATACACTTTTTGAATAAGAATAATTCCTCAAAATTTACACTACAGCCTATCCAAGAAGAGTTAGGCACTGTAAAGTAAGTCGTCACCAAATCAAAGGGCTAAGACTAATTCAAGAGCAGGTTTCAAAGCCTGACTACAGAATCTCAACACAGGAAATGGCTTCATCATATTTCATAAATACTTTATATCAGTTCGCATTTTTAACTTTGTCCAGAATCACCAATCCATCATTTTGCCCAGATGTGACGTTACGGAGTCCATTTAGCTTAGAGAGCCCTTTGGTCTATTACCAGTGACTTTCTTGTTACTAAGTGAGTTGATAAGGCTTTGATATGCCCCCTAAAATTATACCTGGGCCTTGCTGTTTTTAATGATCATTGCCCATACAGATTTCATATATGTGCTCATTTAAATAATGAGAAGGATCCACATGTACTGTACAAAACACTGAATTCCCTGCATCATATGAATGAATATTAAACAGTAGAATCTGAAAAGAATCTATTGCCATTCCATTAATATTTATAACTGATCTGTGGGACTAGGTGAATTCTTCAGTATAAAATATTCCAAATTCATGTTTGTAAGAATGAAGCCTCCATGAATTTACAATATAGCTTTCTTCACTGAATTAGGTTTCTATTATACAATCTACCTAGTGAATTCTTTGATGTTGTTGATGTTATATATCCTGATATTATTTAATAGAATCAGAAAATGTATTTCAGAAATTTGAGCTCAATTGACCCTAATCCATTCTTTTTTATTAAAAGTGAAATGCCTGTTTGTTCCTTTTCCCACTATCTATACTCATAATAATGGTTTCTTAGGAGTAGCTAACAATATTATAAAGATTATAGTCCCTTTGACTTAAGAATTTTCACTAACTTGTTCAGACTCAATCTTGGGGTTTTTTCTTGTCAAAAGTTAACAGGAAGAATAATTTATTGGTCTTAGTAGTAAAGGAGATAAGAATTCCACAGTGAACCAGTAAGTTTCCTCTATGAAAAGAGCCAGAAATATTTTTACATAATCATAAATTTAGAAATGTCACTATCTGATCAGTCTGTCTCTCAAATTCAACATTTTATAATGTCAAGGCAAAAACTTCTCTTTATTAAACCAAAAGAACAAGAGTGAAGCTTTGGGTCAAATCCTCCAGCCCAGAGAGAGATTTCATCCGTTCACAGAATCCTTTTGAACAGATACAAATCCAAAGCTGAACCCAATTACGCAACTACAGTGATAAAGTGATATCCTTAGAGGCAAACCAGTGTGCTGGCTCAAGGGGAAAACCTTGCCCAATTCGGGAAAGGAGTCCAATCATAATACCACTTAACACAAAATTTCATATCGGGCACTATGCTGACTAGGCCAAAATGGCGATGTGTAATGAGGGATGGCTGCTTCTTGCTGGTGAGCATTGGGGAAGGGGAGCATTTTAGTGGACTGTCATCATAGAAAACCAGGGCTTTCTTACTGTGGAAGGACTCCAGTGAGGGCTGGAACACCAAGTGCGAGTTAGGACAAATCCCCCGCTCTAGGGACCTGGGTAGGGCCCAATTAAAGGGCTATTGAAACCCTTTCGGTTTTCCTTTTGGCAGTGCCAATAAAAGCTGCAACAGGCTGAAAATCTCCTTGTGTCTCAAGATAAATAGATGTTTTCATAAAACTTGGGAGGTCTTAGTCAAAGAAAAAAACTTCTCCCAAACAGATCCCAAAATATACGCAGACCCACGAAATACAGCCCCTTTCTTTAAATGAGCAGAATCTATGAAATTTTTAAACAGACATAGAGGAACAATTAATCTAACCCTGGACAGCAAGTAGAATCCAGAATATGCTTGTCAGAGTTGTTGGTTTGTGTGTTTTTTTAAAAAAAAACAACTATATATGTTATAATCAAATATAATGTGTGTGGTGCCGGCTGTTCATTACCTGCCTTTGAAATTCAGAACGTGATCCTCCTCCAGTCGTCTGTTTCTCAAAATGGAGCCACCAATCTCCTATCTCCTTCAGCTAAAAATCAGGTATTTTTGTTTCTTCCTCTCCTTCAACCCAATATCCAATCTGTAACCAAATCACCCCGGTCTTGCTTCCAAAATAGACAATGAGCTCACTTCTCTTCATCACCACCGTCACAACCAAGGCACCATCTTATTTTAACCTGCCTCCCACTCTTGCCTCTTTTCAGTTCATTCTTCACATAGCCAGAAAGGTCTTCTTAAAACATACATCTGTTCATGCCACCCACTTTCCCATTCGAAGCCCTTTAATGCCTTCTTGTTGCACACAGAATTAAGTCTCAAATCCTTATCGTGACCTACCAGGTCTTGAGTGACCTAGTACAGAGTCACAGACTTTTTCTATAAAGGCCAGATAATAAATACTTTAGTCTTTGTGAGCCATATCTACCGTCTCTGTTGCAACTACTCAGCCTTGGACAAGATGTGACATACTTCCCTTCCCCCCATAGTCCACTGACCAAAACTAGTTACATGGCTCTAGCTGTCCAGGTGAATAAGACAGCCCTCCTACTGCTTCCACTCGACAGGGAATATTAAAACATTATAGGCTCTGTCCCTCCCAGGAGCAGGCCAGTGCCATTCCCTTTTCTTTTCCCTTTTTTTACCCAGGCACGTTCCCTTTACCTTCCTCACTCCAAGCTACAAGGGCCCTTCCTTTACCTCCGTCACTTGTTTCCTAAGTCCATTTCTTCCAAGAATTACTTTTTCTACCTCTGTAATTTGCCCAATAAATGTTCCCTTACCCCCACACCAAAAAAAATATTATAGGACGGTAGTAAAAAGTCAGAATTCTTTCTAAGCAAAATTTCAACAATGTTTAATCTGGTGTTCTTTTTCCCCTTATTTTATTTAGGCAGACTTTAGAAGATATATATTTAAAGTCTACACAGTAGAATGTGTGTGGATTTGAAGCATTGATATCTCCCTGAGACATTGCCTTTTCATCTGATCAGTAATCCTCATCAGATCTTTAACAAGAACTGTTCTAGGTGGTGGCAGAGCTGAAACTAGACTAAACGAGGCGGTGCTTTTTCTCACCATACTACAAATAGCTTGTTGTATTTTTAAGCTCAAAAGTGGGATGGAGGTTAAGACCCTAAAATCTAGGGCAAACTCAAGGATTGAGAAAGCTCAGACGAAGGGAAATGTTTTCATCACATCAGTCTTGAGACTAGTTTTAGTCTCTTCTTTAAGGACCAGGATTTCTACCCTACTGACAACACGGAGTGGTTGGGGAAAGGATGAGCTTCTCAAATTGTCACTGCCACCTGGCTCTCCATTTCAGATTCATAGAAAATTAAAGCTGAAAGGGAGCTTAAAAGAATGAACTTTTCTAACTCCTTTATTTCACCTATCAAGAAACTGAGGTCCAAAAGGAGATTTTCTTTTAATTATTTGGTCATGGTTTCTAAAGAAACTGGCAAAATCTAATCTTTATATACTAGAGATATAAATTAAGATTAAGGACAGGTACGAGGGGAGGAGAGAAGAAAGAAAGGAAACTAATCCTAATATTCGTAGGAATAAGCATACATATGCCACATATAGTACTAGATACTTCACACATTTAGGACGGTGTAGGTTGCAAGTGATGTCAAACTCAACTCAGACAGATTAAGTAAGGAAAGGGAACTTACTGGTATTGTTCCTGAAAAGTCCAGGAGTAAAGCTTCCAGCATGTCTGGATTGATTCAGTCAACATCGTGAAGACTTAATTTTCTTGACTCTATCTTTTGCTGAATTGAATTTATTTATAGTGACACCAGGTAGTACCAAGCATTTCAGTGCTGAATCTCTCTCTCTCTCTCTCTCTCTCTCTCTCTCTCTCTCTCTCTCACACACACACACACACACACACACACACACAAAAGCTCATTTCCCCCAATGCCAACACTAGTCTTGGAATTGACCATATTGGCCTGGCTTCAGTTATGTACCCATTGCTGAACTGATCACCATAACCAGTAGGAATGGATTAACTTATCATTTCAGCTTGTAGGACAGTTTAATCAAGGCTGAAAGTAGGAATGGGTGATCCCCTAAAACAAAATGTGGATTCTGTTACCACAAAAGAGCCAGTGGATGCTGAGCAGGTGATGTATCGTAGACGTTCATTCACATGATCCTCACAACTAGCTTGGAGGTCAATATTTAACTATACTATACCATACATTTTCTCCAAGGGGTTTTGGGTTTCTTGAATCTGTTAAATGGATTACCAGACAGAAGATATTTTTACCACTTATGAACCAGTTTGAGCCCCTTCCCGACCCAAAGCCAATCCAGTATGGAAAAAAAATATTAACATGAATTTGTGTAGGCAATGTATAATTTTTCTCCCTAGAATTAGGAGTACTTACTGCCCATTCCCCAGGCCCAGCTCTACCTGTTATTTCCTATCCCTAATGTCAGCCCTTTCCAATGATCACCTTATCCTATATAATAAAAGGCTAATATGCAAATCGACTGAACGGCAGAACGACCAGTTGCTATGATGCACACTGATCACCAGGGGACAGATGCTCAATGCAGGAACTGCCCCCTGGTGGTCAGTGCGCTCCCACAAGGGGAGCGCTGCTCAGCCAGAAGCCTTAAGGCTCACAGCTGGCAAGCGCAGCGTTGGTGGCGGGAGCCTCTCCCGCCTCCGCAGCAGCCCTAAGGATGTCCGACTGCAGGCAACCCCCGAAGGCTCCCAGAATGCAAGAGGGCGCAGGCCAGGCTGAGGGACCCCCCTGAATGCATGAATTTTGTGCACCAGGCCTCTAGTCTATTATGAAATCTTGTCTACTTTGAAGATTTGATTCAACACCTTGATTCTTAACCTACTCCACTCTGAGGACTTTGAGATGCCCTTCTACTCAGTAGAAAATTCTCCTCAGTGGCCCAGCCCAGCCCTCTTCCCAGTCTCTCGATCCCATCTCAAAGCCTCTAGTATCCAGCATTCACAGGTATTGTGGAAATAGGCAATGTGTTGTTTATTATTCAAGTATCTGGGATTTACTTTCTCTTGGCTGGAGAAGGCAGAACATACTTTTCTGTGAACAATTTTCCATTGTTTACTGGAAGATTATTTCCTGAATTTGTATAGATTTACTTATACTGGAGCTATGGGGAAACATCTTCTGAAACTGGAAGTATGGACTTTAGGGGGATTTTCATTTTATTTTCAATTCATCGTGTGGGGTTTTACACACTTGTTTACATTTAACTAAATGTCTATCAGAATGGTTAGCTTATACGGAATTGTTTAGAGGATGTCTGTATGTCTTGTTAAACATAAGAAATCCAAACATATGTAGCCTGGGATAACAAGGATTACAAACATACATGTGTGTCAGCTTTAAAACTTCCTTTCCTGGCCTTTATTTAAAATGGCAAATGCATACATCCACAGATACGTTAGTAACCACAGGCCTAGCATAAACAAGTCAAAGACCAAATGAATGGAAGAAACTAATAGGTATGTTAGTGTTTTTTAAAGTTAGCATTTCCAGCTCAATGATTGGAAAAAACATCTTAGGGTCACATACAGAACCACAGCTAAAACTGTTCACTTGTGAGCATGTAATGCTATCAGATTCTTCTATCCAGGAGAGCTGACCCATCTGGTTTATGCAACAGATGGAGGAAAGCTTGCTTTTCCTATCCATAAGCCCTACGTGCAGACAGACAACACAGAGTCCTCTGGGAGAAAGGTCTCAGGCGATGGGGGTGAGGGTAGGGGATGAAACCAGTATGTTTGAGTATATGCAGAAAGTTATCTATAGGTAGGTGACACAGATGTTTGAGTGTTTTGGAAAAAATACGTTAGAGTGTTAGAAGTACAGTGAGAATCAAACAAATGAAAAGACAGGGTAATTATCAACTCTAGGAAAAAATGAAGGGTTGAACAAGACAGGGTGTATAGTTACAAAGGACTATTTGTTTCCTCAGAAGCATTACTACAGATTATTATAATGTAAACACTGATTAATGATTGTGCCAAAACTTGTTGAGCTGTTGGTTGGGGTAGATGGTGGGGTGAGGAGAAAGGTGATGTTGTGGGGAGCTAAGTTCTCATCCGCCATAATAGGAAGTCAATAATTTACTTCATTCTGTCATCCATGTCTTCAGAAAATATTGATTGCTTACATGCGTCAGGCCCTAAGGTAGGTATTAGAAATGTAAAACAAGCCCTAGGTGGTTTGGCTCAGTGGATAGAACTAGAGGGTCGGCCTGCAGACTGAAGGGTCCTGGGTTCAATTCTGGTCAAGGGCAGGTACCTCAGTTGCAGGCTCAATCTCCGTCCCTGGCCAGAGGGTGTGCAAGAGGCAACCAGTAGTTGTGTCTCTCTCACATCAGTGTTTCTCTTTCTCTGTCTCTCCCCATCCCTTTAACTCTCTAAATATCAATGAAAAAATATCCTCAGGTGAGGATTAATTTAAAAAAAAAAAAAAAAAGGAAAAACAAATAAGTTTGAGTAGCTTTCAGTCGCAGCGGTTCTCAACCTGTGGGTCAAGACCCCTTTGACGGTCGAACGACCCTTTCACAGGGGTCACCTAAGACCATCCTGCATATCAAATATTTACATTACGATTCATAACAGTAGCAACATTACAGTTATGAAGTAGCAACGAAAATAATTTTATGGTTGGGTCACAACATGAGGAACTGTATTTAAAGGGCCAGAAGGTTGAGAACCACTGGTCTAGAGGGAAGACAGACAGGTAAACAGACAATTAAAATACAATGTGATAAATATGATTCCAGGAGGCACTTTTCTCCCATGAGGCATCATTTTGTGAGATTTAGATTTTCAGTCAAGGAAGTGGAAGGTAAGAGTGATGGCACAATAAAACCTCAGTAACTAATCAACTGAAATGGAGTGAGTCAGCCTTGATAGGTAGGTTTGCCAAATAACGCTGGATGAGCACTTACTGGGCGCCAAGCTCTAAACTTCTCACTTTACATGGATTTAATCTGCACAGTAAACCTGAGGTTGGCACTATGGTTACCAGAAGGACGACAAAAAGGCAGATCCCTGGAAAAGAATATACAAATTGAGTTCTTTGTGAAAATACCCCACTCACATGTAACTAACTAAAAATAAGATACATTTTAATCTAGCAGATTAGCAAAATTACTCAGCGTTGGTAAGAGTGTGGAAAAACAAGAGCTTCTGTATGCTCTTGGTGCGCGTGGAATTTAGCACCATTTAGCTATATATGAAATAATTTTGCAATACTTTTATTTATTTTTCACTTTATACCCTTTCACAGTGTTGGAGTAACCTTTTTAAAAAATAATTTTGTAAATTAAATAAAAGTAGTTTTAAAATACCAAAACTAATTCTATACCATCTTTCCTTTAAAGAATCACACTGTCTGCATATAATCATACTGGGGACTCTGAGAAATCCTATACAATTTTGTTTAAAACAAACATTTCAAAAATATATTTGTCCCAAAGAATTTCATTGTTTGTTTTGTCAAATAATGATTAATACGGCATGGGTCATCCTGTGAGCAACACTGACCCAGGAATCACAGAAATATGACTAAAGTTATACAGCCAGGGAGGGGGGAGACAGAACTTCTAACTCGACATCCACAGCTCAACCGATGTCCCCTCAAAACTGGCGGTGCAATCAGGATGGAGAAAGGGATCTGATTCATTCATTCTAAATAAAGCAGATCTTGCTTCTTTTCTTTTTCAAGGCAAACTAGGTTTTTTCTTTATCTTGTGGGTTTTTTTCGTCAGTGTTTATCCCCCCTACACCCTCTTTCACCTCCAAGCATATATCTTGTTTTTGAAAGGGAAAAATAGCACTGCCGATTTTTCTATCAATCTTAGATGGTATATCATAGTTTTCCTAGGAAGAGTTAGGAACTACCTTCAACAGGAAGAGAACAAAACACTTTTAGACTTGAATTATATTTTCTGTCTTTTAAAAAGAGTACCCTTATAGCCCTATCATTTCCCCCTTTTTAACAGATATTTTACCTTTAAAAAGGAAAGCAGGGGCTTGTCAGGGAATTTTGGTATCAGTTGCTGACAAGAATACAATTTCTCCATTAGTTTTTCTTTCTGGATCTTTTTTAGGCCAATTATTTTCTCCTGTCAGTTCCCTCGTTACTGTTATCTGTGTCTCCCCAAAGAGACTGTTCATTCAGACCTCTTCAGTGATTTTCATTGGCTAATTAAAGCAGTTGCTATTATCAATTAATACAGTCCCCTACCTCCAGGGAAATAATAGGAAGAAAATAAAGCAACTATTTCTCCTCAGAGACGATAGGAGAAAAATGAAATAAGCAAAGGGGAAAACTATGAGTAAAATCATTTTTTTTCTGTGCCTGGCCCATCCTGTCATTTCAAAAGTTTACACTTCCAGAACCTTACTCTTCAGTTAAAACCATAAAATTGTGTTGAATGAGTATAAACACTTATTACAAAAGTCACCACTGAAGATAAGGTTGGAAGTAATGAAGTTGCCTGTGACATGAGTAGGGCTCTTGTAGATGAATTTTGACCTCTGTAACCTATACATAAGAAATAGGTCTGAGATTATTAAAAAGCAAATAAAACCCATAGGTGGTCCCTCTGAACAGTGAGGCCTCGTTCCTGATTCCGGGCCAGCAGCAGACATACAGCACAGCAGACACACTGCCAACGACGTGGAATGCCAAATGGCAGAGTGCTGCATGCTTGTTTGGGTTGGCGCTGCTAAGGAGAGGAGGAAGGGGAGAGATATCAGAAGCAGATATCCTTCCATCTCAGTCTCCTTTTCCCCTCCCCACCCTCCTATCCCTTTCACCTCCTATTCTCTCTTGGAGGCTGAGTTAAATTTTTTGTTGTTGGAGAAACTGATGTGATTGGCTTACTCTCAGTTGCATTTGCTGGTGGGCCCTGGAGCCATATGAAAGAGCTAAATTGTAATAAGAGCTTTCATGGCTAGAGGGCAAGGATAGTTGAGCCAGTTCCACATGGAGCGGGAAAGGGAAACTTACGACTAATTTCTACTGCCAGGGAGAAGGCAAAAAAGGAGAGCTGACCATTACCACCCCCAAACTGTGGCTCTCAAGTCCTGTCCAGTTCCTCTCTTCACATGAATTTGCTTGCTAAAATTCATTTGCACACACTGTCAGTGCAGGGCCATTTAGCAGATAATGGTTCTCTAATGGTTTTGCCTATGTGTCAACCCCGCCCGCCCCGCCCCCCGATTAAAATGTACATCTCAATGGAGTTTCTTAAGGTATCAAGCACTACACTACATACCCGTGTGCTCATTTGAATGAATCAGTAATTAAAGAAGTATTTTCACCCATTCCTTGATGCTCTTGCCCTGCAGCTATAGTGTTAGCCTCTCGGTTTTCTTTAGTCCTCTACTTCCTTGTCGGGGATGAAACCTAGAGCTGGCCTTAGACTTCTGTCTTTTGAAAGACCCAACTTCTGACCAACTTGATGACCCTTGTAGATACTGCCAAAAATGAACTTTATCAGGTGGAAAAGATCTCTGTAGTATTTACATCTGAAAAGGCAGTCCCAGTGAGTTTGAGTTTGTGTGACCTAAGAATGTACACTTCTCATATGGTTACAGAAGAAATCAGAAATGGTGACAAATCTGGTCAGAAGAGGGAAGGGAATAGTCTAAGTTAAATTTTTCTATATATCCAATTTTCTAGGACAATATAAAACATTGGATCTTCCTTCATCGCCTTAAATTTGTTTTCCTAAAACAATATACTTTAGGATTTTTTTTTCCCCAGAAGTATCTATTCTGATTCATTGACTATGCTTGTCAACCAATACCAGGCTGTTTTAATAATGCATTTACATACATGACAAAGCAAGTCTTGCCTCAGTGACTTTTCAAAAACTTTAAATATTCTCATTGCCTTATTTTTTTCTTTAGAATCATTTATTCTAATTCCAAAAACTTTTTTGTAGAATTACGATTCTTTTCTCACAGTTATTGCTGGTATATAGGAAAATTAATTTAATATAAAAATTAAACTAATTTGATGGATTCTATTTTGGTTCACTATTGTTTTCGATCATATGATCTCCCTTCTTCCTAGTAATTATAAACTTTATTTATATGTTTTATCTTAATGCACTGACCAGAGCATTGATATTACAAAGCATCCTTGGTTTATATTGATTTTACTGTGAAAATCTATATTATTTAATTATAAAGTATGATATAAATCATCAGTTTAAAGATTATCTCACTTAGAGGTCACTTTTTTTCATATTGTATCTTTATTCCCAATGATTTATATTAAAATGCTAATAGATGCCTTTTAAATACATATTGAGATGATTATATGTTTCTTAATTATACATGTTAACATGAAAAAATGTGCCTACTATTTAAGAGAAGAATTATCTGTAGTTTGGTGTGTTGATATGGGTAAATGTGATGTGTATCTACAATCAACATATTTGCTTGACAATTTTAAATAAATCATAACTGAAGCAACCACATCCTGAAGACTCTTTTTTTCTATTTCATTTATGTATTTTGGTTAAGACTGATGTCTTTTATGTTGCATTTCTTTTGATAACTTTCTTTTCCAAGAAAAATCACTCCGTTTCTTTCAAATTTGAAAGTTTACTAGCACGGACGTGTACACTTTTATGGTTCTGTATGTGATACATCCTATCAGTGGAAGAAAATGGGCATGCTTGCCTGTCTTTGGAGTGGAAAAAACAAAAAAGAAATAAATGTCTCCCCTGAGATGCCAAACCACATATTCGCCCTCAGGCAGACTTGGTGCCAGAATTTATTCTGCCAGTATATTCTATAAACCTAGTTAAAGTAGTCATGGGCAGTGTTGCCCCAAGGCATCTGGCAGTCAGGAAAGTAAATCTCCAAAGGAACACTCTTTAAACTTAGGCCTCAAAGTATTTCTCTATAAAGTTCCTAGGAACTTTAGGCTCACAATAGGAACATGGGCTCAAAATAGGGGGGGAAAAATCACAAAACACACAAAAGGCAGTACACCATCATGAGCAATAGCCACCCAAACAACAGAAAGCAGAATCACACTCATAAAGATTTTGGAACAACCAAATACACAATATGACATACTGACGATGTTTAAAGAAATAAAAGAATACTAACCATGTGATTAGAGATAAAGAAACTATCAAAATTAATCATGCATATTTGAAAAGTAGAACTTTTATAAGTGAAGAATAAAATAATTTAAATTTGAAATTTAAAGGACAAATTAAACATCAGAATACTTACATGGATGTAGGGAGAGTGTTGAACTGAAAGACAAATCAGAAGAAATTACATAGAATCTAGCATAGAGAGACAGAAACGGAAAATATTAAAAGGAGATCAAGATATAAGATGATAGCATGAGAATGTCTGTCATTTATCTAATCAGAGCTCCCTGAAGACAGAATAGAGAGAATGGGAAGAATTAATGACTGAACAATTTCCAAAATTAATGACAAAAAAGTGTCTTCAGATTCAGAACACCCAATGAAGTCAAAGAAGGTAAACAAAAAGAAACTCAAGCCTCAAGATATCAAAGTAAAATAGCAGAACACCAAAGGCAAAGAGAAAACAAGGGAAATATCCAGATATAAAAGAAAAGTTACCTGCCAAGGACCTGCAATCAAATTAAGAGTTGACTTCTTAACAGCATCACTAAAAGCTAACCTACATTGGAATAAGTTCTTTAAAGTGCTGAGAGAAAATATTTTCAATCTATTATTATATACCAAGGATACTGTCTTTCACAAATAAGGATTAAATAAAGGTATTTTTAGAAAAACAAAAACTGAGAGAGTTGACCTTCAACAGAACCTCATTAAAGAACTTCAAAAGAAGATACTTTGGGAAAAGGAAAATGCCCCTGGAGAGAAGATGTGAAATCCACACAGGAAGCTGTGGATAAATATAAACAAATACTGACTGTATTAAAACAAAACTAAAAAAGTAAATCCTGAACAACAAAAGCATATAAAATCAGAGTTAAAATATTTTAAGTTCTTACGTTATGCAGAAGGATAAAGATAGTAATTTTTTACTTTAATATGGATAATTAAGTCTATGGGTAATCCCTAAACATAGAAATAAACTCTATAACTTCCAAACTAATAAAGGGGAAGAAATAAGGAGTAAAAGTCATTTAATCAAAAAGAAGGCAAAATTTTACAGAGAAGCAAAGAAATTTTGAAAAAGTGGAACAAATAGAAAGCAAAAAATAAACTTTAAGGTTAAAGGCATTTCTAAATGAAAGATATTCATAACATATTGTTAAAAGGTGTCAGGAAATAGCAGGAAACTAGTAATATAGTTTCAATATAAAGCAAAAATTTTTAGTAATCAAGCACACACAAAAACCATAAGACTTTAGTTGATTTACAACCACACAATTAATAAGATTCAATGAACTTAAAATGTTAATTCAACATCTAAAAAATTATATTCAAGCACACATATAATACTTTTGAAAACTGACTATGTATAAAGCCAGTTAACAAATCTTAAAGTAGCATTCAAATCACATTCTCTGACTTCACATAATTGAGTTAGGATTTGTTTTAAAAATGTATTTTATTGTAAACATAGAGTTAGATATTATTTTTTTAACCCAACATGATAATATTCATCTTTAACTAAGCAACTTTAATTATCAAATCAAATAGAGACTGAGCCAAAGAAGCAAGAGAAAGCTGAGACTCGGAAGGGCAGCATAGAGTGACCATATGACTCAGCAATCTCTCTTCTGGGTATATACCTAAGAGAAGTGAAAGCAGGGACTCAGATATTTGTGCATCCGTGTTCATAGTAGCATTATTCAGAATAGCCAAAAGGTCAAAGCATCAGAAGTTACTTCTATGGATGAATGCATAAACAAGATGTGGCGTATACATACAATGGAATATCAAGCAGTCTTAAAAAGAAAGGAAATTGGCACATGCTACAAAATGGATGAACCTTGAAGATATCATGTTAAGTGAAATAAGCCAGTCACAAAAGGACAAATATTGTACGATTCCACTTATATGAGGGATCTAGTATAGTCAAATTCATAGAGACAGAAATAGAATGGTGGTGGACCAAGGCTGGGTGAAGGGGAGCGTGAGGGGCTAGTGTTTAATGGGTAAAGAGTATCAGTTTGGGAAGATAAAGTTCCGGATATGGATGGTGGTGATGGTTGCAAAACAATGTGAATGTACTTAATGCCAGAGAACTGTAAACTTAAAATAGGTTAAAATGACATATTTCATGTTATGTATATTTTACCACAAGTAAAAAAAAAAACCTTCTGTGCCAACACCCCAGGAATAGTTTGCCACTGTTCCTGGCTTGTTGATAGAATAATCAATCTTAATACTTTGAGAGGAATCAACTCTGTTATCCCTTTCTAAAACTGCTCTAACCACAGCATAGATATATATAAAAGACTATTATCTACAAATGTCTCACGTTTATGTAGCACTTTATATTTGAAGAAAGGCTTTTATGTGTCCTAACCCATTTAATCCTCACAACAGCCTTATAAGGTAAGTTGTAATACTCCCTTTTAATTCATGGAAGAAAGCAAAGTCTGAGAGATTAAATTGTCTAAGACCACGGAGCTATTAAGAATGCAAGGGTCCAAAATTCTACTGACTAAAGCCATTGATCTCCCAACATACGGAAATAGTTGTCAACTTACTATGAACTTTACATTTAAAATGCCAAAAGCAAAGCGCAATGCTTGTTAAACTGAATAAAGAAAAGAAAAAGATAACATCATTACCTTCTCAGTAACCAAGGAGTAATGATTATACTGAATTTGCGCTCTGAATCCTATTAACATATTTGTGGCTTTTTATAATGCTCTATTTGCAAACCTTGGTCATATTTAAACTCTGGTTGGGTGTTTATATTTTTAAACATTTGCTTCTAAAAATACCCTTTAATTTGAGGGGGGGGGGGGGAGGGCAGGGGAGAGGAGGTTTCCCTTAAAACGTACTGTTTTAGATTGTGGCTCTTCAAATTTTAATCTCAGTTCTCAAAAACCTGTGTCTGATTCCACTAAAAACAAGGAGCCAGGTTGTTCTCTCATTGCTATGCAAGGACTGTTTCATTTGGGGTCTTAAATCTCCTTTTTTATTGCTCTCCTTGGAGTGCAAGGCTAATTTAAATGAGAGAACCCTTGCAACAATGCACCATCATCCCCTTCGAAATTTTACCAGCTCCCCCTAGAACAAATGGCTGGGTGAGTGTAACCTCTTGATTTTCAGCACGCAGCAAGCATTCATTTTCCTCTGAAACCTGCCATAGAAAGTCACCTCAGAACCCCAACTCTCCTGCTGCAGAATGCTGACCCAATAGCTTTCACTGTCTCTGGGAAGATGTGGTACCTGGTGGAAGAGTGGTGGCATTGACACTCCCTTGCTGTGAATAGGCCTCCCTGAATTTATCACTGATAACAAAGACCTCCCTGTGGCAATATGCAATAGGTTCCACTGTAGTGGGATTGGGTGAAAGAATGTGAGACATTGCACTCCTTGGTCCTTCCCTCTGTGTGGTACCTGTACAGCCTACGCTGATAGGTTAAACCCTGACCATTCAAGGAGATGCTCCCTTAATTTCCTTTTCAAGTCGGCCCAGCTACTGTGAGGGAAACAGTGGACAATCCCCTCACCTTTGCACTCACTGCCCACATTCTGAAGCCCAATCTTCTCCAGACATGTAAAAATGTTTGCAGGCACTCACTTTATTTTAAAATGCTTACAGCATTTTGGGATGCTCTTCCCTCTTTTGGGGTAAAATTGATAATCCAGGATTCCCCGAGCAGAGAGCAATGGAAAAATGACGTACTCTCACAAAAAAATAACTCGACACCTATCACTTGGGCAACACCATGGGACCTTTCCCCTTGTGTGTATCTGATTCATTGTTTCTATTCCCATAGCTTACATTTATGAAGCACCTACTCTGTGCCAGAAGGTGCTGAGCACATCACATGCCTTATATATTTAATCCACACCATACACCTAACATTCTGATTTTATATAAAACAATACAAAACCCTAAAGTGTAAAGAGGTTAAGTGGGCACATAACAATAAGTGACTTACGTTGCTCAACTTTCTTTCTGTTTAAAATTGTAGAAACCTACCTTACATAGATCATTGTCTTAACAATCCTAAACTAAAGAATTTTCAGAATCAGGCTTGACAACTCCTGTCATTACCTTAAAAGCTTTAATATTCTCTTCTCTCAGCAGGGGGGAGCACCAACTACACATTATCATTTCATGCATTTCAGATCTATTATTGTTTCCCATCAACTTCTCCTGGGCTTGATTTAAACAAATAAAAATAGCAGGCAGACTCTTGCTAACATTCCTTCCAAGTCTGTATTTTCTAAATGCCTCGGTCACTTTGCTTTCAACTTCGAACTTTATTTGATTTTCCTATATTCTACTAAAGAGAGAAAGATACGAAGCAGACACTCATTATTTGTAATTGTGAAATATAGAAAAAAAAATGCAATGGCAAACAGAAGTGGAAAGTAGCTCCATGTTATAAATGAGGCAGACTTTTGTTTTTAATGCTACTTAAAAGATAAAGGAGAATATTATAAGGTCAAGTCTGTTTTTAGAGAAAAGCCTGATTTTTTTTTTAAAGTGGTAACGATATTTTCCTCTAGCATTTAATAATGTCAACAAAACACTTTGAAATCCATTTATCAAAAAACGAATAAGTATTTTTTGAACATCTACTTTGTTCTTAGAATTTAAGGAGAACATAGATAAGAAATGGTGCCTGCACCAAAGAGTTTATAATTTAGTGGATGAGAAAAGATGAACATACCAATCATTTTAATTATACCCAGAGAAGTATATATTAGGTGCCCTTCCTTCCCATTCTTTAGCAAGACCTAAAATGTATTTTCTAAAGTACATCATGAATTTTTTCTTTTCTTCAGAGAAAATTGATTTTGGATTTCAGAAAGAGCCTAGTTTTATGCTCTAAAGAGTAGAATGTGTTGCCCCTCCATTTATTGTCTGATTATTGTGATCAATTCTTAAATCTGAGAGATTGAAAGGCTGAGAGACTCTTCCATGTTACCCACCCTAAGATGTACCTTTATGTTCCTCTTACACTAGTGTCATCAGAAATCGGGCCTTCCCTTGTGATTCAGACCACTGTCCCCTTTGGAGTTACACACTTGGAACACGGCATCGAGGAGGTGCAAGAGTTAATCTTCCAGCAGCTGGAAAACATTTTGCCAGGTTTGCCTCAGCCAGTTGCTACCAAATGCCAGAAATGGAGACATTCACAGGTAATCACGGAACCCAGTAGTATGAGTACAATTTTCTTAACAGCTCAGCAGAACTGACTTGGCTTTTTCTGATCCTTTTGCCTAATGTGTAAGCATAAACGTCTACAGGTTTTATGATCCTGTTATTTCTCAATAAGAAATGCATACAATTTTCCCCAATCTAATGTGCAAATTTTAGCATCTCCAGACATATACCCTGAAAAGCTTGGCTTTCCTATGCAAGCAAGGCAAGTTACATATCCAAATGCAGCTGTTTCCCTGGGGTTTTTCTAAATCAGTACTGTGGTTATATAGAAACCACTGTAACCTCCCAAATTTTTGCAATACGTCAAATTAACCTCATTAAGTGTATTTTGCTACCACAGTTTTCATTTTTATTAAGTTCCCACTTTGGTTTTGACTGCTGCCAGCAGAGCTCTTTGCGGGAGAAAGATGAATGCCTGCATAGATCAGCCAGTTAGGCTGGTTTTCAGGGTTAGATAAACCTGCTGATCTCAGGACTAGTTCAAACTTAAAGCTCTGTAACACTAAGTAAATGTTGACTTTTCTGAAAGTTGCTGCATATTTCAGTAGAAGTTTGTGAGTATTCCTAGAAAAAGCCTTTTGATCTGTAAACTCTGTTGCGAAGTTATTTAGGGACAGTGGAGCAAAGGGCAGGAAGGGGAAAGACACAGTGAGTTGTCTATTTTTTTTTTCTAAGATTTCTGAGCCCATGGATGAACTGATTTATCAGCACTGTTGGTCATCTCAGCTGTAAGCCTTCAGAAAGAGTGGTGTTGTGAGATATCGCAGCAGATTTTGTATATGTTAAAGGGTTTCCCAAAATGAAAGGAAAGGGGAGATTGTAAATGACTTCCTAAAATTGCTACAGGAATATGTGTTTACCCACATTCTCGAGTTAAATTATACAGGGAACCTAATACACAGCTAGATATAGTACACAGCAAGTCACTTTGCAATTTATAAACATCCTTTAAAGAAACAATGGTTTATGAGTTTCTTCCTGTGACTTCCTTTAAATAATTTATTAATAAGCCAAAAATATGGGTTAAAGTCTACTCATTTCTTAAAATTTAAAATGTTGTAGAAATAGATTGGACCTTACCACAAAATGGCCTATTCAAAGTTGTGCAATATCACAAAACGTAATAAAAAATTTTTTTGAACACGAAGTACATCCAAACCCTAGAAATGCTTTTTATTACAATTTGGATGTTCTCTCTTGAAATTATTCCAGTACATTTACGGCTCTGTAGTCATTAAATCTACATTGCTGCAAAGCCTGAAAGGGAATAAGTTGTCATTCAACCTTAGAAGTTTGCATTTTCCACCATTCATATACTTCCCTAGTACCTTGAGCAGCATTCTACAGAACATAGCATTGTCATTGATAGCAGAGATCTTACCTGCATTGTGAGATGATAGCTAGATAGGTGATAGCTAGCTAGCTAGCTAGCTAGCTAGCTAGATAGATAGATAGATAGAATCTCTACATCATCTTAGAAAAAGAAATGACAGGTTCCGAGACGTAATAGCATTTAACTAGTTAGTTTTCAATTATTACTTCCAAGAGAACATTTCTTCAATGCTTTTAAAAGGTCCATCTTAGCCTTTGAACTGTGACATAAATGTGTGCACCCCTCCTCCCTTGCCATCCAGAACACATGATCTACCTTTGATAATTCATCAATGTTTGTGTATGGATATGGTCTAATATAGTGCTTAAGCTGAAGGGAAGGATGGTGTAGAAATAAAGACACACAAAAAAAGAGAGAGGAACAAACAACTGATTTTGACCTTTTTCCTATTTCTAATTAATGGTACCGTCCCCTTGTAGGGGAAATTCCACCCATATTTTTTCCAGCCTGTGTTCCCTCTTTTTTCTCCACCCCCTCTCCTGCTCTACCCAAATCTTCCCCTATTTTTCACACTCTTCCCCTTCTTTTCTTCTCTCTCTCTCTCTCTCTCTGACTTTTAAACCCTCATTTTATGAAATCCTAGACAGAGCACAGAACTACTGTCCCATACTTCAAGCAGTGGTGGTATACCCCTCGTTTCTACACCCCTCAGACTTAACTTTTTACCTACATTCATTTTTGTTTTCTCTTTTTTTGTGTGATCCCTACTCTGCTGGGTTGGTTGGGAGAAGAAGAGAAAGGGAGGTTGCAGTGATGAGCACCCACAGTGTGGCAGACCTGGAGCTGGGCAATTCTAAGATGTGTTCTCACTTAGAATATCAAAGTAGCCCAAGAGGTTGCTAGTTTTAACCACTACACCACTGAGAAAAACAAAGCCTTGGAGGACGAACAAAATTCCCGTAGGCCCATTGGCTAGTAATGACAAAACCCACCCATCCATTTGTCTCTCGAGTCCTTCACTTTTTTTCTCTGACTCTGTGTTTCCTCTTCACAGACCCCATTTCCTATCACCACAAATTCCATAGCTTAAAACAACATAAATGTATTATCTTACAGTTCTGGAGTTCAGAAGTTCAAGGTGGGTCTCACTAAAATCAAGGTGTTGGCAGGGCTGTGCTTCTTCTGGTGCAGCTTCTAGGAGAGAATCCATGTTCTTGCCTCTTACATTTTCTAGCAGCTGCCCACACTCCTTGGCTGGAGGCCCCTTCCGCCATCTTCAGAGCCAGCAAAGTGGGTAAAGTCCTTTTCACTCTGACCTGTTCTTCTGCCTCACACATTCTTTAAGGACCCTTGTGATTACATTGGGCTCACCTGGATAATCGAGGCTACTTTCCCACATTGGGCTCACCTGGATAATCTAGGCTACTTTCCCCATTACCCTTTATGAGAAGAGCATCAGTCCTTTAAGGCTCAAGGCACTCAAAGTAAGTGAGTGCTGTCTGAAAAAGACAAGGGAGTGTTGTGTGGGGCAGGGGAGGCAATTTCTTGTTTTCCCATGTTGTTCTCCCAGGGTTGCCTCTAAAATCACACACCACATTGGCAGCAGGAAGGTGAAAGATTTTTATTCTTTACTCATTTATTAAATAAGCATGTAATGAATGCCTGAGACATGGCTAGTACTCTGCTCATAGAACCCTAGAGGGTTGCTGAAGGCCTCTCCTAAAACACTAAATGAAATGTTTTTGTCTTGAGTAAGATAACGGTGCATTCTTGTGGGTGCTGCTCATCAAGGAGGAAAAAGGCAGATGAGGAAAGAAGGCGTGTTGGAAAGACTTGGGAGCTGCTCTGTGCCTCCCATTTGGGGTTTGAATAAAACACTTGCGTAGGTGGTGCAAACAAACTTAGCAAAGCGATGGCAGATCTTCCGTGGTTCTCGGTTCCTCCCTTTTACAGCTATTTGCCCTCCATAATTTAAATGTTTATCCAGTTAATATAGCTCGATACCTGGGCTGTGAAACATTGAATTAGGGTTTCTGTAACTAGTATGCTATATTCATTCTTTCAGCGGAAGAGTAATAACTGAAGACGCCTTTCCATGTACCTTGATGGGGACATGTCATCAGTTTGATAATCTTAATATTCTCACCACTACTACTTGCTGTGCTCTCCTCTGTTTCAGGTTCTATCATGATGCTCTCTCAAACTATAAGATATGTCTGATTTGCTTGAAATTTTAATTTTCCCCATCAGTGGCCATTTTCTTCACTTTATGTGCACACAAATGGATTATTTTTTTGTTATTACCAAATGTATTTTTAAATAATAAGGAGAGCCCTAGCTGGTTTTGCTCAGTGGATAGAGTGTCAGCCTGTGGACTGAAGGGTCCCAGGTTCGATTCCGGCCAAGGGCACATGCCCAGGTTGTGGGCTCCATCCCCTCCCCCCAGTAGGGGGCATGCAGGAGGCAGCCAATCGACGATTCTCTCTCATTAGTATTTCTATTTCTCTATCCCTCTCCCTTCCTCTCTGAAATCAATAAAAACATATTTTTTAAAAAGGAAATTCTGAGGTAACTATATGCTTAGGAGAAACTAATAAACAAAGGTTTAAAAAAACACTAAGGAGAACAGGAGCGGAATTTAGGGAGATAAGAAAGAGGAGAGGGAGGTAGCAAATGAATATATTGGTAACTTTGGCCAACTAAATAGATTTGGACTAGCATATTAAGCTTTTCTGATAGAATTAGAACTCAGTTATCTTCTATAGTTACATTTCCTCATTTGGTCTTTTGCCCTGAGCCTGTACTTTCTCCCCAATGGTAGTCTTTTCATATTTTTTTTAAGAAGAAGAATCATGAACTCTTTATGAATCTGATAAAACCTATAAACATGAAAATTGTCATTATTTCAAAATATGCAAGTACATATAAACACAACATTACATATAATTATGAGGCGTTATAAGCAACCTAAAGTCCTCCCATAAACACAGCATCAATGACACCTGCTGTGAAAGTCTTATTACTATCACCTCAATAAATCAAGGGCTTATTATGTCCGTCTTGGGTTGCAAAGAAACACAATTCACCAAACAAAAGGAATGTAAAGTAATTCAAATTTCTACTAGTATGTTTTATAGAACTTTAAAGAACATTAGAAATATTTCATCCTCAGGAGTAAGTGTTAAGTCTCTGTTCTCATTCACTGTATATCCCCCTCTGGAAGCTCCCTCAAATTTATTTGCACCCATATGATTTAATTCCCCACACAGTTTACTCTGACAATCAGCCATGTGGCTCATCTCTTTTTCTGTCTTTTCTCTCTTCAGCCTCCCATTCACATGCTCCACTTTTGACTCTATCCTTTTTATTTCCTCCTTAGACAAGTAAAAATTTGCCTTTTTCAAAGCAAATTCCCTTTTTTACTTCCTCAGATCTTCCTCACCTGAATACCTCAGTTGGCATAGAACTACCCAGGAATTAGGAAGAATAAAAGAGAAAGGAAGAAATATGCACCCAGAATTTTCCTTAGAGATTTGTGTGTGGTAGGGAAGAAGGAAATATACAGAGAAAAGCCTAAGACACCCATATACTTACATTATTCCCTTATGAGATTAATTTCTGGTGGGTAATTATGTCTAATTTCAGCACTGGAAGGTCAGGTGGTGATTAATAATTTCATATTTTCTTTCTTATTCACCTTCTGCTGTATCTTCCTAATTTTCTTTTTGTAGATAGGTAAGAACTAGAAAGCAGTGACTGATTATAGGAATATACCCTAATTATAAACTAAAGGATTGTCCCTGTCAAAGTAGTCAGTCACCTTGATAAAGCTGCACCCTTATTTCAAAAAGATGGGGCTTCTCTTTCAGAGCCTGACATGCATTCTTTGTCATATTATCATTTGGACTGGATGGTTGCAATCTGAACCAATCAAAGTGTTGGGGTCCAACCCCAGCAGGTCCAGGGGTCCCCAAAGGTGTGGACGGAGTCGGCGAAGAAGGAATGACACGGAGACAGCCTTCAGTTGATCAGCAGCCTAGTCAGGACCTCTAGCCAGGATCTCCAGCCAAAGTTCTGGTCGGAGTTCTGGTTAGGAACTGATCAGGATCTGATGTTTATTGTCTTGTTACATCTATATTTATACCAGCCGATTTTAATCCTGTCAATTTCTATTACAAAGGTTAGGGCGTTTCTTATCTCCATTCCAGGGAGTAAAGATTATGTAGCTTAACTACCCGCCTGGCACTTAATTAAGGGGTTGTATCCCCTCCCTAACCTCAGGGAAAAATCCCTACCTGGGGAAACAACCTTTCTCGGAGAGGTGACCTTGGTTAAAACACATGGCGCTTAAGGAGAGCAAACATATTAAGAACAATATGCTATATATGCCAGGTCCCTTGAAACATATGCTGTGCAGATGTTTCTTTCCTGCAGCGACTGTCAAGCAGCAAGGATGGACCGGCTTCCGGCATCAAAGTCATTTGGACTTAAACCTTTTTAATAAAATGGATGGTCAACTTTGACAATTTTTAAAAAATGCTTTTATAGATACAACTAAAGAAATACAGCTGTTTCTGTTACTCTGTTTTAATGTGACTCGTAGGCTGAATCTAAAAGCAGTTCAAAGCTGGTACCCCTAAGAGACATTGGCCAGTGCATCGTTATGGATTTCAATATATGGTCTTCTAGGATAAGTATTTGAAAGAAAATAATCAATGTGTTTATGAGTTTAAGTACATTTGTTATGTTGTTTAGTAGTGTGTTTCTGCAATAAAATCATGCTTTTTTTGGTCATTCTGCCACTAGTCCTATGACTTTTCTCCCACATTTGTGTTTATAATTCCTGGATTTTTAATAATGTGCTATGATTATGATCTTGGACTTTGGAGTTAGACAGACTTTGGTTCAAACCTTGTCTCTCCATATGCCTTTGAGCAAGCTAGATGGCAGCTCTAAGCCTCAGGGGCCTAAGCTATAAATGGTAACAACTGAACCTACCTGGAGGGTTAGTGGTTCAAATGAATAAGAGAACACGGAAGAAAACATTTTTTACAGACACTAGAACAAAGCGAGTTTTCAGTAAGTGTCACTAAGTAGTGGGAACAAGAGGATGAGGAGGAAAGGTGGCAGGTGAAGGTGCTTCCATGGCCCTTTCTTAGTCAGGAGCTTAGCTCTATGTCCCTTGCTCTCTTTCATTGATTAACTCTCTTCATGCCCTCATACTGCCCCATTTTTTTTTCTTTTTTCATACCCTTCTCTTTTTAGTTTCTCGCTCTTCTCTTCTCTTCTCTCTGTTTTACATTTGCAGATAGTTCTGGAAAGGGATGTTTCAGAAGACTGATTCAATGCCAGAAGCTATGACACTTACTCATACCACAGGGACTGTTGAGTAATATAAGAACAAAGTGAGATAAGAATGGTGGATCCCTGTGGACACAAGCAACTCTTCTCACTTGAGTATTTTTGAAGCTTATAGATTTTTCAGCTTCTTGACATTCATTCCTAAACTAACTTGCACATTTTCCAGTGTTTGGCAAATTTAGCACATTTATGCCATGAGTCAACATTTCCTGGCATGAGATTATGGCCATGAGCAGTCTTGCCTATGTGCTATAAGTTTGCAATAAATTAGGAAGAGCCAAACAGGCCTTTTGGGATCAGTGGACCATGGTATGACCCAATCCATCAACAGCAGGAACTCTAACAGGTGTCAGTCCTACGCAAACCATTGAGTAATCTCCCGCCTCTTTGTCACTAGCACATAATTAACTAGTTACTTCAGCTTATTATGAGGTAGCTACATATGTATGAGATCATCAGCTGAGAAATGCTGATCATTGAATTAAGGATGTACAATCATAGTTTCATTGAGGTTTTATGGGGAGATATTTCCCTTTTCACAAAATCCCATATTATGGGAGGTATTAAATGTTTTAACACATATATGTTTAATTAGATTATTTTACTCAAGTACTCGTGGGACTTACTCTGCCATGTAGTCAGCATCACACTTATTCAGAAGAACTAATTACTGTGAACAGCACTACTTTATAGAAAACTTTAAAAAGGAGTCTGTGTTGCCTTTCCTGAACAAATGTTACATATAGTCACCTGCACCCAATATTACTACTTAAAACTGGGTGATGGATGCTATTCTATGGGCATGGACACCATAAGAGAAATAGGCTCTTTTCTATCACTATTACATAAAAGTTAAGTTTACTTGGTCTACTTAGAGTAGAGATCAGTGTTATGACATAAACCTAGCAAATGGAAAAAGTTTAGTTGACAAAAGCCATCTATACCCACATTAGAAAGTAATAATATATATTCATCATTTCATGTAACACCCATGTATTAAGGTCCTACTATGTGCCAGACATTATACTGGATTCTAAAGACTCAGAGACAGTTTCTTCCTTCAAGGAGTTTTCCATCTAATCAGCAAGGCCAACCACTAAACAGATAATCAAGTTATGGTGTAGTTTGTGATAAGAAAGGTATGCATGACATACCATGTGAACAAAGAGCAGATTTCAGAGGAGGTGGTTATAAATAGCTTTCTAAAAGAAGATGTCCCTTGAGCTAAATTCTACAAGAAGTCAGAGAGGCAAAGGTAATGATGTTGGAATGATGTTCCACCAACACATGTATTTTCCCAGAAGCAGAAGAATTCAAGGTACATTCTTTCTCTTCACCTTGGTCTTTGCCATTATCTGTTATAGCACTTCTATAAACCATGACAGTCTACATCATCATTTTATTAGAGTGTGTCCATATCTATCTATACACACACACACACACACA
Source organism: Myotis brandtii (assembly GCF_000412655.1). NCBI lineage: Eukaryota > Metazoa > Chordata > Mammalia > Chiroptera > Vespertilionidae > Myotis > Myotis brandtii. Next base: position 3,697,336 of record NW_005368148.1, on the reverse strand, counting down.
CATACACACACACATCTCTCTCTTAAAAATGCCATTTATTAATCCCCTACTCTGTAGCTCACTGAGCTTTGTAGGTAATTCCCTTCATTCTCCAACCACGCAATGGAGTTTATACTCCTTCCCCATTGCATGGGTGAGAAAGTTGAGAATTAGAGAGCTCAGTAGCTTGTGTGAGGTTCTCCCACCAGGAAGTAGCAAAACTGGAATTCAAGCACAGGTCTATTTAAATCTAGTGCTTTTAAACACCTCACTCTACTGCTGGTAATTGTTTGAGTTCTGGCTTTCTCCCAAGTATGACACATTCTCATACTATCACTTTTGCTGCTGTCAGTTATAAATGATAATAGTTAACATGTATACTTTGAGTTTAGAAAACACTTTTATGCTTTTTTTCATTTGATCCTCACAACAATTCTGACATGTTAGGAGGTAAATATTGCTATCTTTGCTTTAAGTGAGGAAACTGGGGTTCATGTTGAATGTTCTGCTTAACATTATGCAGCTAGTAGGGACAAAATAGAAATTGGAACGTGTCACTTGAGATTCAAAAGCCCATGTTGCACACAATATACAAAAATTAACTAAACATGGATCATAGGCCTAAATGGAAAACCTTAAACTATAAATCCTCCAGATGAAAACATAGGAGAAACTCGTTGTGCTCGTGGGTTTGGCAAACATTTCTTACATAGGACACAAAAAAACACAGGCCATAAAATAATTGATCAATTGGGCTTGATTAAAATTAAAAACAATGTTTTGGAAAGACATTGTTCAGCAAATGAAAAGACAAGCCACAGACTTAGAAAAAATGTTTGCAAAAATATATATCTGATAAAAGACTGGTATCAAGAATATATAAAGAACTCTCACAAATCAGTAGTAAGAAAAAAATGGCCCAATCATTAAAAATGGGCAAAATATTTGAAAGAGTACTTTATATTTTTATTTTCATTTTTATTTTTCAATTACATTTTACTTTCAATATTATTTTATATTGGTTGCAGGTGTACAGCATATTTAACATTTTTTAAATGGGCAAAGGACTTGAATAGACATTTCTCCAAAGAAGAGGTGCAAATGGTCAACAAGCACACAAAAAGATGTCCTATGTCATTAAGCATTAGGAAATTTCAAATTAAAACCACAATGAGATATCATTTCACACCCACTAGGATGGCTATCACTAAAATAAACAGTAGTTTAAATAGAACAAGTGCAGTTGAGGATGCGAAGAAATTGGAATACTTGTACCTTGTTGGAAATATAAAATGATTCAGACGCTGTAGTAAACAGTTTGACAGTTTCTCAATAAGTTACAGAATTACAACATTACCAAGCTATTCCACTCCTAGATATATACCCAAAAGCATTGAAAACATGTGTTCAACCAAAAAATGTGTACACAAATATTTATAGCAGCACTATTCACAATAGCCAAAGGCAGAAAAAAACTATTTGTCCATCACCTGATGAAGGGATAAATAAAATGTGGTATATCCATGAAATGGAATATTATTCATCCTTAAAAAGAAAGGAATTAACCTCAGTTTTTAAGAATCAATCATTATATGGAAGTGTGTTCAACATATGTCTAATAACAAGACCCATAGGAAATTATATAGAAATGCACATATTAAACATTTGAAGAACAACAACAACAAAAGCAGTGAAGTACTGATATATGCTATGACATGGATGAACCTTGAAAACATTATGCTAAGTGAAAGAAACCAGACACAAAGGCTGGTTTCTTGAGTGATTCCATTTACATGAAATATCCAGAATAGGCAAATTTATGGAGACAGAAAGCAGATAAGTCTTGCCAGTGGCTATTAGTAATGGAAAGTTTGATGTTATGTGTATTTTAACACAAAATAAAGAAAAGATGTGGATGGCTGTAAAAAATGTTGACCATCCTTGGATTTTAGGAAATTGTAAATTAAAACTACAATGAGATACGACAACATACCTACTGGAATAGCTCAAATTAAAGACTCTAAATATACCAAATACCGGTGAGGATGTATAGCAACTGAAATTGTCACACGTCACTGAAATTGTCACATGGCAGAGCCCCTTGGGGAAAGAGTTTTGTAGTTTATTAAAAAATTAAATATACACTTACCATATGACCCAGCCACCCTCCTCTGAGGTATTTACCCAAGAGAAATAAAGACCTATATCCACATAAAGTTCTATTTGCAAATGTTCACAGCAGCTTTATTAACAATTGCCCCAAACTGGAAATATCCTGAATATTCATTCCCTGGTAAATGAACAGACTATTGTACATCCATAAATGAAAACTACTCAGTGATAAAATGAAACGAACTAGTAATAGCAGGAGTGAATCTCAGAAGCATTATCTAAGTGAAAGAAGCCAGACTCAAAGACGACGTATTGTATTATTCTATTTATATGGCTTTCTGGAATAGGGACAGAAAACTGATCCGTGGTTGCCAGGAGTTGTGATTGGGAGAAGAGAATTAATTACAAAGAGGCAAGGGGAATTTACGGGAAGGGCAGGGGTGTTGATGGAAATGTTCTCTATGTTGCTTATAGTGGTAGTTAACACAACTGTGTACTTTGGCAAAACTTGTGGAACAGTACACATAGGGTGAATTTTACTGTATTATAAATTACTCCTCAGTTAAGCTGACTTAAAACCACTTGTTTTGTATCCTCCATTATTGTCTCTCTGAGGCGCACATGCATTGACCCTTTTATTTCCTAGTATTAAAAGTAGAAGGAAGGTTGTTTCTAAAACTGAAGATCAAAATGGTTGCAATCTTTCTGCAATAATTGCACATCCCAAAGAAAAAGCTGTTAGGTTCGTTCAATGTGAATGAGAACCAGAAAGAAATAATGACCATGCTTCTGGGTCATCAAGAAGAGAAAGGGAATGGGAGAAGGGATGAAGAAAGGTAGAATTAGTGGGAAATTAAGCAGCTATTAAATGGGGAAAGGCGTGTTAGGCTCAGTTGAGTAGGAAAGATGAATTCGGGATTATTTCTAGACTCACAATCAAAAGCATATTTTGCCCTCTGCATCTTAGGATCCCAAACAGTTGGGTTCTTTGAGAGACTGTTACGCAACACTTACATTTAGATGGAAACAAAAGGATTTCAGTCTGTTAAATCACCTTGTGGCTGGGGACTGGTCGCACCTTACACAGTGCTCGGCAACTACTGGGAACACAACAGATATTTGAGGGGCTAATGAGTGAGTATACTAAAACTTGCTGAAGGACTGAGCTATTTTCTATTAAATTAAAAACCCTACAGGGAAATGTAATACAACTATTGTTTTGTCCATTATTACTGCAACAGCACTAGAGGAAACAGTATCTCTTTCTTTATTGTGTGCTTGTCCTGAACAAATCCTCATCAAATAGACTGCTCCAATGTTTAAAAGATAGACTAGATCTAAACGGATTCAATATAGACTTCAGCAACTGAATATACAATTTCAGCAAAGTATGTGTTTTGCAGTTCAAGCCCACTAAAGCTGCTACATGGATCATATAAATGATTTGTGGCACATTCAGCCTGCATCTACCCAATGGTTTATTCAAATAGAATAGACAAACACCAATAAAGTGAAAAGCTCCACTGAGAATTGACCAAACCACATCACTTTCTTCACACCTCGGATATTCCAACCAATAGTAATTTTATAGCAGCTCTTCATAGTATCAGAGACAGAGCTCTCTCTGTAGCCAGGAACCCACAATATAAGCAAACCTTTCCCTAACGCACAACAAAGAAATGAGTTTATGAAATCACCATTAAATATAATTGAACACTGGAGAGATGAGTAGAACAGAGGCAAGATGAGATGATGAACATAACACATAGGAACCAATTAAAAATGTACCATCTCTGCAGGAAAACACCCATGTGTTGAGAAAGCTTTTTATGAATATTAAGTACTATAACATAATATAGGACTGAGAGTCTCAAATACCAGTGGCCAAAAGATGTACAATATTTTTAAGGAAATATACCTAAAATAGATTAAATGGAAAAAATCAATACCCCCAATTTATCATTATTATCCAAGCTTTGAATATCACTTATCTTCATAATAAGCAATGTATGGTTAATAAATAATTCTTATTATCACTTTTCCTAATAAGTTAACCAAATATTCAATTTCTGCTGTTTATGTTCCATGGCATGGTTTCAGGTTTACACTGGCAGCAGAATAGAGGCAGTGAGGAAATGGATGATTCAGCTCCATACCATGTATATGTGTGTGTGTATATATATATCAGGGGTCCTCAAACTTTTTAAACAGGGGGCCAGTTCACTGTCCCTCAGATCATTGGAGGGCCAGATTATAGTTTAAAAAAAACTATGAACAAATTCCTATGCACACTGCACATATCTTATTTTGAAGTAAAAAAACAAAACGGGAACAAATACAATATTTGTATTTGCATGTAGCCTGCGGGCCGTAGTTTGAGAACCCCTGATATATAAATATATATATATACTAGAGGCCCGGTGCACAAAAATTTGTGCACTCAGGGGGAAGGGAGGGTCCCTCAGCCCGGCCTGTGCCCTCTCCCAGTCTGGGACCCCTTGGGAGATAACGCCCTGCTGGCTTAGGCCTGCTCCCGGGTGGCAGAGGGCAGGCCCAATCCCTAGGTGCAGCCCCTGGTCGGGCTCAGAGCAGGGCTG
>NW_005368148.1:3671061-3692466 GCF_000412655.1 Myotis brandtii | reverse complement strand
CAGCTGCCTGGCTGCCGGCGGCCATCTTGGCTGACAGTTAATTTGCATATCTCCCTGATTAGCCAATGGGAAGGGTAGCGGTCGTACGCCAATTACCATGTTTCTCTTTTATTAGTGTAGATATATATGTGTGTGTGTATGTATATATGATTTCCAAATCACTGTGGCCTCCCCATTTTTTGAAATAAGGACAAACATCTGTATATCTTATCATACATATACATAGACACACATACACATTCATTTAATTGTATTTTACACACTTTTCAAGGTATTCTTTACAATGGCATTTTATGAGATGAGGGTGAACTATCTGAGTAAGAAACTATCTTCACTTCCTATTTGAAATTCAGGGTGATTCCAATATTCCTGGTGCTTTTGCCTGCAGTCTACAAAAGGTGAGCTACAGGCAGAGAATTCAGCTTTCCAGGGGTGATCACATAAGTGTCAGAGCAAGGGTTATGGGTCTAGAATACACTAGTTATCCCCAGGACAGTGCACCTAAAAGAACTGGGTTAAAATGGTGAGGTGTCACGTGTGATAAACTTGGCAATTCAGAAAGAAAAAGAAAAATTTAGAGACTGAGAAACCAAAGTAAATTATTTTCATAAAGAAAAAAATTCCACTGCATTTAAAGACCATTTGAACATTGAGAATTTGAAACTTTCAAAAGTTTGAAGTTGTGTTGTGGTTGTTGTTGTTTTGGCCCATGTGAACACATTCTTTGAGCAAACATTTATTCAGCATTAACTATGCTGGGAATACAAAAATGAATAAGACACAACCCTCATAGCTTTCTCATGAAGGCTTTTAAACATCCAATATCTCTTACCGTATGCAATGCGGTGAGTTAAGTGAAGAGGGATCAGCAACCTTTTATCAAATTCCAGAGAGATTTTTTAAAAATAAAAGAAAAAAATAGGAACATTACATTTTTAATTTAACCAATAGAAAACATTTTGTACTCTTAAAAGAAAAAGTTTATATTCAACTTTCATTTCTCAGGTCTTCCTTTCCTGTACCATGGAAATTTGCTTAGGGGTAGATAGTATTTTTCACTATTGATATAATAGTGAAGTCCCATCTTTTTCTTTTTTAAATTTTTAAAAATTTTACTAAGTTTATTGAACTGACGTTGGTTAATAAAATTCTATAATACATCATCTGTATATTGTATGTGTGTTCACCACTCAAAATCAAATCTCCTTCTGTCACTACATATTTGACTCCCATTATCCTTTACTATCTCCCCTCCCCGCCCCCCACCCCTGCTCTCTGGTAACCACCATACTGTTGTCTGCGTCTGAGTTTTTGTTTGTTTGCCTTGTTTTTTTGTTTGTTGCTTTCAGTTTATAGCCCACATATGAGTAAAATCACATGGTTCTTCACTTTTTTCATCTGACTTATTTCAAGATCCATCCATGTTGTCACTAATGGCAGTATTTCATCTTTTCTTATGGCTGAGTAGTATTCCATTGTATGTATGTACCGCATCTTCTTTATCCAATTATCTATTGAAGTCCCATCTTTTTCAAAGTGCTTGGACTAGTTCCCCATCTATAAATATGCAAACAAATATTTCCATTGGCATCAGCATAAATTCTGACCTCTCCTTCATTTATTTACATTTATCCTTGTTTTCAAAAGCAGACATGATAGATGCCTCGGGGATAAGGTAAGAATGAAATGTTTACAGAGAATCCATACAGCCACATTTACCCTCTAGGTACATGAATTTGAAGGTAGATATTTATTCCACATTTAATTAAGTCTTACCCCCCAAATCCCTATTTTTTACCACATCTTTTATGATTACTGCCTTAATATTTGCACAGAAGAGAGGTTGTGCATGTTTCTGGGTAGTAAGTTTTATACAAGATTTTATTCTGCTTTTAAAAATTATTCATTCACTCACCAAATCCAAACTAAGGTTGTCCAGTGTTACCTGAGCTTACTGATGGGTTTTTAAAGCCAGCCTTTGCTGCCCCACCCACACCCTGTCTTTATGGAAAACACTCCTCAGACTGACAAAGACTTTGCTCTCAGCCACGTCAAGCGCCTTGTCCCAGTGCAGTGGCTCGAAGCATTTTTATTTCATGGACCAGTAAAATCTCTCTACACTGATATAATATTGCTATCATTTTATTCTGCAGTTATGAGTTTAAAAAGCAAAACACAGCTACAAGAATTTAATGAAAAGAACAACCAAAAAAAATATAGTGAAGACATAACTTCAGAGGAAATTTATAAATAGAAGACATTTAGCCCTATAAAAAAGCTCATAATTCTCATTTTTTCTCTTCTTGCCATAGATTGACTTTTGAGAACCACTTCCTTCGAGCTCTGCATAGGGGCTATAAAAGAATAAGTTAACCAAATATTCAATTTCTGCTGTTTATGTTCCATGGCATGGTTTCAGGTTTACACTGGCAGCAGAATAGAGGCAGTGAGGAAATGGATGATTCAGCTCCATACCATCACAGCCTTCCTAGCTATTCACACTGCCAGTGCGGTCGGTACCTCACACGCACAACGGGCAGGGAAATGCCAGTGCAAGGAGATTATTACTCAGAGTTTGCTCCAATCAAGCTAGTGTGCAACTAAGAGACATTAGGATTTAAAGAGTCACCCTCAGACACTGAAATTGATAAAAAATAAATGAATTTCTTAAAAAAAAAAGATGCTGTGTGAGTCTCAAAAGCACAAGCGATGGCTTGGACATCTCCATCTGCTTTCCAAACTCAGGCATACTCAAGACTAATTAAAGTGACCCTTGGGAATGTAATGGAATATTAGAAAGCAGTAAAATTACCTACAGTCTTTTACAACACCTTGGGCTCACTGGCTTTTCAATGTGAATGATCTCAAATGCAGATGAGAAATAGATCAGTATTATGGAGGAATTATATTGGTTTCACACATGTTTGTGTTTTCAAGTGATCAGATTGAGTTTTCTCACCAGCAAAGATAAAGCTTCAGCAAGTATGAAGCTCTTACAAAAAAAAAAAAAAAAAAAAAAAACCCTGAAAATGTCCAGAGATGCCTTCCTTTAGTGAAAATAGCGACTGTCTCAGTGGCCTTAAGAACCTCTGGGTTTTCCATCATGTGAAGTTCATCAGCAAAGGTGCAAGTGCTGATGAAAAAAACCCCACAAAGACATTTCCCCTTTGCTAAAACAACAGATTGATGAAGAAGGCTACATCCTGGATCATATTTTTAATGTAGATCAAAATAGTCTCTTTTAAAAGCAACTGCCCCCAGAACCTACATCTCAAAGGAGGAAATAGGAGCCCCAGGGGTTAGGCTGCAAAGGATGCAGCATGTACTAGTAGCTAGAGGCAGAGGTTGGGAGAATGTTAACTGTGCTCCTCACGCTACCATGATGTTTGTTGTTTTTGTTAATGCTTGGTTCAAAGTTCCCTACGTTTTGAGTCATCTGCCCCAACTCTGTTTATCTCACAAGCCCTGATATTTTTGGTATGCAATTTTGTAGAACTATGGTTGTAGCCAGAATACCTGTATTTTTATTTTCACACAGCAGTAACCGATGTAACCGATGGAGGGGAAGGGCAGTGATCTGGGGAGAGGTTATTAGAAGGTTACTCAGCATCATCTGGAGGAAATGACTCCTGATGTGATCCTAATTCTTTGCATTGACATGACTCTGGTTGGAGAAAGATAATGTATCAGACTATCCTGGCTTAATGGAAAAAAAAAAAAAACCAACAGCAAAGAATACTTAATTCCCTTATTTCTAATTTTGTGTTTGCTCTGCAATCTTCTAACCCAGGATTGGTCTATAGGATTTCTCTCAAGTGCCAACTCCAATTGACTGGTAGTGGCTGCCTGAAGCAATGAAGTGAGGAGGATGCTGAGGCCACTTCTGGGCTCAGTGGGAAAGAATGCCACAATTGATTAGTGATGTCTGTCAGGAGTTGCCGAACGTGTGTCACCCCTCTAATCTATGACACAGTTGAGGAAATTTGCCTACTACAATGAATGGTCTGGGAAGGCAACCAGATTTGGTTCTGGAATCGGTACATTTACCTTTGTAAATGAACAAATTGATCCTCTGATAACCAGTCTATCTCTGTCAGTTTCACCTGAGGTTGCTCATTTGGTTGAACTACAAAAAATGGAAGGTTTGAGCCAGCAATCTAAAGATCTTAGAAATCCTGACACCAAATGCTATTACCAGAAAATGCCCTCCTTGAAGGATCTTACCACTCATTATCTTTTGATTTATTATGTATTGACTATAGAGTACTCATCATACTCCTCCCCTTCCCTTTTTAATACTTGCCATATTTCATCAATTATAAGATGCCACCATCCAGGCGGTATATACCAGGAGACAGCCAGGCTGCTGTTTTTCACACATTCTACTGGTCTGACAGTGGGACCACCACAGAAACCTCTTGATATTTAAATTAATGAATTTTTTTAAAATATTCTTATTGATTGCAGATAGGAAGGGAGAGGGAGAGACAGAAACATCAATGATGAGAGAGAATCATTGATCAGCTGCCTCCTGCACACCCCCGACTAGGGATTGAGCCTACAACCTGGGCATGTGCCCTTGACCGGAATCAAACCAGGGACCCTTCAGACCGCAGGCCGACGCTCTATCCACTGAGCCAAACTGGCTAGGGCGATTAATGAATTCTTTAAGGAGAAAAGAATGTGAATCCCAGTTGCTGCTTGAAAACTTTTCTTTTTTGTGGATGAAAAAGTGCACAATCAGAACTTATGGAACAAGTGTCAGTGGCTCTGAAGAAACCCCCAGAAAGGGCAATTCAGTGGAGCCCTCTTGTGAGAAATGGTGCATTCCCAGGGTTCTGGGCCCCACAGAGGACAGGCTGCGTGAGGGGGAGCGTGGGCACCAAACACACTGAGTTAGAGCATCCCGGGGAAGTCAAACTCTGAATGTGAAGAGGTTTCTGGAAAGGCTTGGCCAATATATTCCTCTTCTGTTTCCTTTTTATGTTTGCAAAAGACCTACATGTAAATAAGTTTAAAAGAACAGTTCTCATAAGTATAAAATACAGCTTTAGATCACATTGACACCATTTGTTTTCCTCTCTTTGGTATGTAAAATATCAGTGCCTCTTCCAATTGATGATGCCTTAGACTCAATGAAACGCAGTGTAATTTACATCCATAACAAGTGAGGAGATGCAGCCTTAAGAACCTGATTTGTTCCTGGATTGTCCAAGATCTCTCTTCAAGTGAATTGCACATCTAGGATTAGAATTTATGAGACCTTAATCCTTGCCTCGCCCACTTGAACATCACTTAGTGCCATATTTCAGAAAGGTTGGATGGCCCACTGGGAGTGGTCAGCGTAAAATACAGCCCTTCTATAGACCAAACCAAGAAGATTGGTCTCTATGGGTAGAGAGGTCTGACAGTCCAAGGGCATGCTTTAGCTGTCGGCATGGGTATGGGAGAAAGAACGCCCACTGTTACGCGTGTCACTGAATTTTTTGCTAATTATCAACTATCATTTTCTGGAAATACCCTGTAGCCTACTTGTCTGCATCCCTCTTTTCATCTTTAAGTTCATTCTCACACAAAAGGAAGTTTTTTTGTGTGTGAACTTTCACAATTAATAATCATGATACAAAAAACTATTAAGTTAAACAATACAAAACTCACAATATTTTACCATTTCTGACCTACAGAATCAGGAAGTTTGTGTGGTTCAGCTTAATGGGTGACATATGAGATTTTCATGTAAAGCAGTTCACAATCAGAGACAAGAAGACAGCCCTCCATTCATCATTATTGAGAGCCTTCTAAGTACAATCTCTCTCCCATTAAAGCTTCTACCAGCTCTGTGGGAGCCTCTGAATAACACTTTCTGTGTAGGTGGTCCCCTGTGAAGACCTTCTTTTGATCAACTGTATATATAATATTCTATGTGGGGTGTTTTTTTTAACTCAATAAACATTTATTGTACACTTAACAAGGGCTGGCCACCAATCTCAGCCTTACATACAAAGATTAGTGCATCACAGTCCCTATGCTTAGGAGCATGCAGTCTAGGAAGGAAGACAGGCACGGACATAATTACAGTGCAAAATAGCAAGTCACATAATGGATATAAATAACATGCTGAAAAGGCACTTACCCTGCCTGGAAGAGCAAGAAGACCTCAAAGCAGGTGACATTTGTATTGGTTCTTAAAGGATGAGCAATTTACTTGGCTAAAAGGAGGGGACAATACAACATCCCCAAGCAGAATGGCTTGTTCAGAGTCACAGAAGAACAAAGAAGGATATGTTTGAAGAGCCTTAGTCTGACTGTAGATGGGACCTGTGAGTGAAGTGGCAAGAGATGAGGCTTGAATGGAGGTAAGCTCTGGTTATGAAAGGCCTGCCCAGGTGGGGCCGAGGAGTTTGCATTTTATTCTGCAGGTGAAGAGAAGTTGGGCTTAAGTAGTTTAGAAATAAAACTTCTTTTCCTGCTTTGAATTTTTATGTTCAGTCCCATCACCACCTGAGTTTATAGACATGTTACATTAGCAACCCCGCAGCATGCTTCCGCAGCATGAGCTTCTGCAGGGAGAGCTCTTTTTATCCAACCTGGATTTCGAAGGGGTTTCAGCCCCGACATCTCTCTTAAACACAGTCATTGAGCTGTGGTTCCTCACTGTGGCCAAAGGCTGCGTTGTTGTGAGAGATTGTGGCTTTGACAATTACGTGCTCCTCCACTGCAGGGCTATCTACTTCACTCGGGTGAAGGAGCTTTGCCAACACACACTTCATGTTTTCATATTTTCCTCATTGGGTAATTGCAAAATGGGTGATTCCACCTAAATGCAGCAAGTTTGATTTCATCCCAAATGCAGACTGGCTAATCAGTAGCCCAGTTTTCCAGTCATGTGATCTGGCCTCTGGCATTTACCACCCATCAGATGAAATTACACAGCACCGATAAATTACCAACTCACGCCTGGGCAGAACTTTCCCCCTTAAACTCCCTCCTCCTTAATACTTGTGTAATGTTTAATAGCGCCATGGCTCATCAATAGAGGGATATCAACTAGAATGTATCAAAACTTGATCACAAATGGAGATTTATATGTGTGTGTATAAATTATACATAGATAGACACACATATGTATATATATATGAATACATATAAATGGGTTATCCCATTTATATGAATTTTCTGAATCCATAAAGCTGTGGCTATCAAATTTTTGTTTTGTTTTAAAAATTATACATAGACACATGTGTATAAACATGTGTTTGTATATATCCATATATCAGTGGTTCTCAACCTTGGCTGCACATTAGAATCACCTGGGAATCTTTTTAAGGCCACAACATTAGTAACAAAGAAACAGAATTTCCGGAGAATGAGGCCCAGAAATCAGGATTTTAAAAAGATTCCCAGGTGATTCTAATGTGCAGCCAAGGTTGAGAACCACTGCCGTATATGAATGTGTTACTTCATTTATATGAATCTTCCAGATGCACAAAACTATGTGACTCTCTAAATAGGTCTAAATTGGTACCAATTCCAACATTGAGGGGGGTCCCCCCAAACCAACAAACAATTCTCAGACACCAGCAGGATATCCAGGAATTCAATTCTGACACATCTACCCAGAGGTAACATCAGATTGCACAGGTTAAGAGTTTAGTCCTACAAGACTAATGATTGAACTCCATCTTCAGCCCCTGTCCCCTCCCTGGAGTTGGGGGGCGGGCTAGTAGGACTGAAAATACCAACCCTCTAATCACAGGGTTGGCTCCACTGGCACCAGCCCCCATCCTTAATTTTTGACTTTCCAAAAGTCACCTCATTAACATAACAAGGGGCAACTTTATCACTCTCAACACTTCAGAAATTCCAAGGGTTTGGGGAGCTGTGAGTCCGGAATAGTGGACAAGACCCGATATATATGGAAAATATATGTTGATCATCTGAATAACCAAATATATATTTCTTGTAAATTATACTATCACACTGTGAAATATACCGTTAGTACTTTGATAGGAGTTGTGGTGAATCTATAGATTGCTTTGAGTAGTAATGGACATTTTATTTTATCTTTTTGTTAATCCTCACCTGAGAATATTATTCCCCTTGATTTTTAGAGAGTTGAAGCGGGGGAGGGACAGAGAAGAACATTGATGTGAGAGAGACACATAGATTGGTTGCCTTCTGTAGGCACCCAGACCTGGGCCAGGGATCAAACCCATCATCCTTCAGTATGTGGGCCGACGCTCTAACCACTGACACCACGATCCAGGGCTAGTATGGACATTTTAAATCTAGTCTTTATGCAAATATTTCCAAAAGTGTTAGAAATGTGAGTTCCAGATTTAGCCTGCACTCTTTGAATTCCTTTTTCTTCACCTCTTAGCTTTCTGTCCTTGGACAAGCAACAATCTTTCTGAGTCTCAACTTTCTCATCTATAAAATGAGAATAAGTGTAACCACCTAATAGGGTTGCTGTGTGAATTCAATGGGGTGTGCATGTAAAGCATTTGGTATCAGTAAACATTCAAGCAGAGCTAACAATGAATACTTTGTGCACATTAGAATTGAATCTTGAATATTGGGACTATTATTGTGAACATTAATGATTACAGGAAAATTAATAAGCTGGCACCCTTGGGGCCTATTAGGAGCCAGAGAGTTATTTGTCCCTTCACTAAATGTCCCTGGACTCTCAGTTGTCACATTCTGAAATTGCTAATTTATATAAAAACCTAACAGTGTTCTTCCTCCCTTAGTGCTTCACTGACAAATCAAATCATCTGACTTGTTAAAATTCCATCCAAAGCAGGAGTATAAAAGCTCTGACCGAGTGCCCGAGTCTGTCCTCTAGTGTCTCTCTTTTAGCCACTCAATGATCTCTTCTGCTGATTTCAAGATTATTGGCTCTGGAATTGCAAATACTATGGCATGATTTCACGTGTAGGTGGAATCTAAAAGAGTCAAGCTCATAGAAACAGAAAGTAGAATGGTGATTGCTAGGAGTTGGTGGGTGGGAAAATGGGGACATGTTGGTCAAAGGGTACAGTTACAGTTATAAGATGACAGTCCTGGAGATCGAATCTGACTATAGTTAACAATACTGTATTGTATACGTGAAATCTGCTAAGATGATAGATCATTAAGTGTGCCACCAAAAAAAAAGTAACTATGTGAGATGATGGATATGCTAATTAGCTTGATTATGGTGATTATTTCACAGTGTCTACGCATATCAAAACATCTAGTTGTGCACCCTAAATATATTCAATTTTTATTTGTCAACTTGATAATCGGTGAATGATTCTGTGACTATAATTTCCTTCTTATAAAAAAAAATCACTGTACTTTCAACTAATTGGGCATATCATGAGATACTAATATTGAAGTTCAATGAACTTCTGATTATCTTATCAAATAATTGAAAATGCAAACATGTAAGGATGTCACTGTAAACACTTGGATGAGGGGGAAGCATAGGGGGTCTTGGTTTTGTTTCCTGTTGCTCCTTTGAGACATCTTGATTTCTCCAGATGGAGAAGCCTTCCCCAGGTGGGTGTTGACAGGATAGCACAACAGAACACAGAATGTCAATTGTAATTACACTCCCCACACTTTTTTCCCCCCAGGTTACAAATGCTGCTGCCAACTCTCCTGGCCAAATGACTCTTCATCTGAAACCTCTCCTTGTGTGTGGAGGGGATGGATTCACTCATTCCAATTTCGATGGCTGCGTTGCTTCTGCCCTGTGTGTTCTGGAAGCTTTAAAGAACCATATTTAGTACCTGTATTCTTTCTTTTAATTTTTCAGTTACAGCTGACACCCAATGTTATGTTAGTTTTAGTTGGACAACATAGTGACTAGACATTTATAGAACTTGTGAAGTCATCATCCCAGTAAGCCTATTTAGTATCTGTATTCTTATCATCTACATGTACTTTAGGTTTTTGTTTTCACAATTTTCAGTTATTGATTGTTTTGTTTTCTGTTTTGTTCAGAGAAATTGCCGGAAAATTGTTCTTCACTTGTCATTTATTCATATGGAGTAAAAAATCAATTTTATAATGTTGATAGTTACAACCGATGCTAGAATAAAAATTTCTTGGATCTTATACCTTTGTCACCTTTCTGAGTTGCCATGACTACCCCTTGATGGAGGAAAAGTAGGGCTAACCAATCCCAAAAAATTTTGTCAAATCAAAGTAACAGTTCATGTTCCCAAACCTTTATTATTCTTTTGAAAGTTTTGCTTCCAAATAAAGAATAATCATTATCACAGGCTCGTTTTTAATCTTCAAGTATGCCCTTGATTCAATATTTTTGCAAAATGCTGAACTTTAAGGTCCCTCCAAACTGTGAATAACAGAGTGTAATTTTCTTTCTCGTTTCTCTCCCAAGTTATTAAATGATCCTGAATTGTAGGTCATAGACGTCCTTGTCTCTAGGATCGCAGTTTGGAGCGCAACTTGACTGACGAAGTAACCTCTCTTCAAATTTTCAGAAAATAACCCGATTCAACTTGACTTTCCAAGTCACACAGTACTTTTTAACCTTAAAAACTCCAATCTTGTTATGACATATAAAACATATTGATCTTTACCTTTTGTTATCTCTTACGGCTGCTGCTGTTTCAGTCTGTGTGATCCAGTATGTGCTGTGGCATTTAGACTGGGTCAAGTTTAATGAATTTAATGCAACCAAAAAAAATGTACTGAACCAGAAAATAGATGCACTTCAAATAGTTCAATATTTGCCAACTTAATGGCTGTCGCATGCTTTAGTGACAACCCAGTGACCTGCTGGCTGAGAGAAATTAATCCCCAGCCTTCCAAATAAGCGACTTGTTGCTAATTTGAAAAGCAAAATGGTGAGTTCTATTTTATGATTTTGAAAGGAAAGAAATTGTTGTGCCCTTTCAAACTAAGAATAGTTCAATGAAAGACTCTTTATCTTGGTAGTAACCCAAAGTTTCACACTTACATGCCCACTAATCATACATACACATGCACAGGCCTGGGCAGAACTTGCTTATGTAGCTACAAAGTGGGCTTTGTGATCCTATGGAATGTGATTACCTGTGTCCTTTTAGCAACCAACTGATGAGAAACAGAAATGCCTCCATGTAGCTAATGACACTTCTTTTTGAAAGCAGAGAAAGAAAAAGGAAAATTAATGTGATCTCTGTATGATGTGATGAAAACATTGAGACTTCTTTCATCATTTGGGCCCATATTTGGTTAACATTGTCTTTATTTTGGCTTTATCCTTAAAACATGGTAGAAAAGTCATTCAAATGTATTAACTACTTTTTTAATATTATTAATATTATTCTGGAGCCATTTGACTGAGAGCATCCTGAAGTTTTAAGAACAAGGTTATATTTGTCTCATGAATGTGTATCCTCCACAGAAGAGAAAAACAAAACAATTTGTAAAGGTGGGATGGGATACATAAGGACAGAACTCTCCTAAGCCATTACTGATGGCTTTCAATATCTATTCATTCTGTGTTTCCCTAATAATTCTGTATGTAGATCATTGTTACTTTGCTATTTTAATCATTTTTAAAACTCGTTTTACATTTAGATCTGTCTCTGATAGGAGCCGGCTAATTCCCTGATGCCCAGATAAGGAAGAAAAAATGTATCAAATGTTTATGTTCTTCGCTTTCATTCACTCCTGTTCCTGCAGAAATGAAATGGATATGGGGTTATCCTGTGCTGGAAGCCATCCCAGCCGGCTGTGAAATTCAGGTGGCCCAGTCACCCTGAGAGACCCAGGGCTAAGGTATCGGCTCCCCTGGGAAAGAGGGGTCAGCACCGTTTGGAACGGTTGCCAAGGTGTATGTATGTCAGCCCCACAGGCCCACACTGCACTACGACATTTCCAAACAAGAACGTTTATTAATCACGCCAGCCAAGGAAAGCTGCTCTGTTTTTGAAAGGAGCATATTCAAGAGAGAAACGACTTGAGCAGTGGGGTGATTTAATACTTGTTATCTGATAAATATAGCCTTTGCCGGGATAAAACTGTATGATGCAGTGTTGAAAAGCTTAATTACCAAACTGTCTATGCTCGTTTTGCTCAGGCAGCAAGGGTGACAAATTATACAGAGGAATAGTATTTTTCACCTTTGGCATTTCTGAAGAGGAGAAGCATGTCTAAAAACACTAAGAAAGCAGTAATAATCCTAGGACAGATGGGAGGGAAAGACACTTCTTTGAGTCACCAAGCCTTCTGTGCAAAATGCCATCATCCCCACTCCCCCCCGGCCCCACCTACCCATTACTATGTTAAGTAAAAAGAACAAAGTCCATTTTACATCTATCTAGTATTTTCTACTCATCCAAGTATGTATAGAATGAGTATATATCCACTTTCCATCCTCCTAACACCCTTGTGAAATATGCAGAGCAAGGAATTCTTATTCACCTTTGACAAATGAGGAAACTGATGCATGCCCTAGCTGGTTTGGCTCAGTGGATAGAATGTCAACCTGTGAACTGAAGGGTCCCGGGTTCGATTCCGGTCAAGGGCACATGCCTGGGTTGCAGGCTTGATCCCCAGTAGGGGGCATGCAGGAGGCAGCCGATCAATGATTCTCTCTCATCATTGATGTTTCTTATCTCTCTCCCTTCTCCCTTTCTTTCTGAAGTCAATACCATATATATAAAAAAGAAACTGAGGCATGGAGATTGGCCAACCAAAATCACATAATGAGATGCCATGACAAGACCCAGGCCTTCTATGACCACTTCTATTTACGCAGCACCACGCTGCTGCCATATGAACTTCATAATTAAATCTGAACTGAAATATTAGTTGGCAATACAGTCAGCACCGTGTGGTCCTGTTATTGATGTTTCATTTCGGAGAGCTAATATTAATCCTGATGTGGTATATGCAGGAGTCTAATATGGAGTAAAGTCTCCACGAGTACTGGCTAAATGATTTATATTCCCCTTATTTTTATTTGCTGGTTTATTTCCTTCTTTGGGGGGTTCTTGCTGTGAGAAATAGCTGCATCACAATGACACTGAATATCAACTGAGCAGTAGTAGGTTAGCTACAGACTACATTCATCCTTTCTTTCTTTGTTTCTTCATTCGTTTTGTTTCATTCTCCTCTGTCATTTCTTTCTCCTCTTTTATTTGTTCTCCTGCTTCTTCCCCTATGCCCAATTCTCCATTCTCCTAAACCTGCAATATAAATGCAATCACATTATGATTCATATCATTTGTTCTATCTTATTTTAATATATCCTTTTTTTTCCCCTAAAATTTTAAAGCAGTTGATTCTGCATTTGATTCAAGTGGCCCGGATAATCATTATTTTGATTTTCAGAAGTGATGCAAGAATTTAAAACTGGCTGTAGATGTCAGGGATCTCCATGCTGATAACCTAAAAAACACATGCAAAGCATGGGGTCAGGCTCTGTGCTAGGCACAGTGGGATACAATCAGCAATCTCCACCTAAAGGGTCTGGTCAGGGGAAGGCAAGTCACATGAAGTGGAAGGCAGGGTCAAGGTTCATGTCGGTATCGTGGCAGGCAGTACATTAGATGCTCTAACTCATGAAGCTGGGGAATCTTCAGAGAAAGGACCCTGTTTCTTTAGGAGAGGGTCCCTGGACAGATGCAGAGGTGCATCTGGCAAACACACACCTCCACACCCAACCTGGGCAGACCTGGCTGACTCCAGGAATCTGAACTTCATAGCAGAACAAATGGGTCTTTTCTGTGGAGAAGGCCCAATGGGACACAGAAAGTGGGAAGAGGAAAAAGCTTCAGCGAACCTCAGACTTGCTCATGCAGGACTGCGCGGCGGTATTCTAGTCTGGAATGTGTTTGTGTTGCAGCCAGTATCATCTGGCCAGGTAAGCCAGGGGAGAATGGAATGGTAATGTGGTCTACGTTTCCTTCTCAACAGATAGCCATTATAGTCCAAGTAAGATTTCATAGCAGAATTCACCAAATGGACCTGCTAAAGAGAAAGACTGTCTAGGAGAGTGTTAATTTACAAGGCATGTAGAACCACAGAATCCTGGAAATCGAAGTTTAGAGGGCTTGGAGACCATTTGACCAGTTCTTAGCCATGTTGGATTTTGAACCCACTTGAGAAGCTGGAGAAAACTATGGATTTTCTCCTAGTAGCAACAATAAAGATAACTATGCATGCACGCACATAGAATTTGCATACCATTTCAGAGACTACTTTTATAAATAAAGTTTTATTGGATCACAGCCTTGACCGTTCATTTGTGTATTGTCAGTGGCTGTTTCTGTACAACCACAGCAAAGATGAGTGTGTCAGAGACCATATGGCCTGCAAAGCCTAAAAAAGTTAACTCTCTGGTGCTTTAATAAAAAAATTTGCTGACTCCTGTTTTAGGAAATTACAAACCCTCCAAAATCTATTTTTAGACACTCAGGAGTCTATGGACCCCAGATTAAGAACCTCTAAATCTTGACCCCATGGCCTTATGTAAATACAGGCTTATCTTAGATCCACACATCTGGGCCATTGTTCCATGATCCTAAGCCCCATTGGAAATCTTTTAAGGCAAGAGTTTAGCTTTGTAGTTAAGAACACATTCTCTGGAGTTAAATAGATCCGTGTGTTACCCAGACTTTGCTCCTCATTGTGTGACCTTGAGACAGACACCTCATCATCTGAAAAAGAGTTGATGGAAGCTACTCATAAGATTGTTGTGAGACTTAAATATACAGAAAACCTTACTGCTGGACACGTAGTAAGCACATAATAAACGATAGCAATGATGGTGATGATGATGAGGGGGAGGGAGGAGGAGGAGGAAGAGTAGAAGCAGATCCTCCCGGTGCCTCCAAAGCCCCTGGGAAGGCCAGTTTCCTCTGCATTTACTTAGGACACTTAGGAAAGCGGATGGTAAGGAGAGTGTGTACATGGACAGCCAACCATGGTGAAACTCGGAAGCTTAATAGCTCTAGGTTTCCTCAAAACCTTCATGAAACAGGGTGGTAGTGTCTCCCTGAGACCAGCCATGAGCCACGTTCTCTTGTCTCGTTGCTTGTCCCGTTGGTTTGCTCTCAGGGGGTCCTTGAAAAGAAACCAGGGTAAGTCATTACCAGGCATTGAGATGGTATAAAATAGAAGCATTCTCTGCAATGAACAGTGTCTTTTCTTTAGCAAGTATGTGTGCCAACTACAAACAATTGCATGCTTGGATTGGTCCTCCTGAAGATTGTTTACAGGCAGACCTTGGAGATATTGAGGGTTTGGTTCCAAACCACTGCAAGAAAGCAAGTACCACAATTCAGCAATTGGTAATTTTTTTGCTGGTGGAGGGTCTTTACCTCCAATTTGTAAAATGCACATCTGTGAAGCACAATAAAGCGAAGGTCAATGAAACAAGGTTTGCCTGTACTTATGCTCTGAAACACTGTGAAAACTTGGACTTAGTTCACACTGTTAACGCGTCAGAGTAAGTATGCCGATTCATTTCCTGTCCTTGGTCTTCATCTCAAAAAGCTCAGCTCCTGGTAATTCCGTGACATCGTGGTGGGTTCCATGCCATCCTGAACCCACCACTTTCTAGACATGTGATGTAGACCAGTTTCTTATGTCTCTCAGCCTCAGCACCCTCATCTGTAAAACCAGCATAATCTTCAATAAGATAGTATAAAGTTAGATAAAAAAGCAGTTTACTATTGGTTTTAGAATTGACACAAATCAATGGAAATAATGGCAATAAAAGCACTTAATGTTATCAAGGAAGCTTTACAAAACCATACATGGATTATAGGGGTAAATATAAGCAAATATATATTCCTCCTAATAAGACAGAGCAAAAATATAGATGAATATTTCAAACTCTCAGAAAATGAAACTACTAGTTTTATGGATTAATTGTGAAAAAATCACTTAAAATAATTTATAGTAAAAGTATAATGCCCTTAATATAGATAAAACTTCTTATAGGTTAAAATTTGTTATTTTATGTTTTTTTAAAAAAATATATTTTTATTGATTTCAGAGAGGAAGGGAGAGAGAGAGAGAAACATCAGTGATGAAAGAGAATCATGGACTGGCTGCCTCCTGCACACCCCACACTGGGGATCGAGCCTGCAACCTGGGCATGTGCCCTGACCGGGAATTGAACCCTGACCTCCTGGTTCATAGGTCAATGCTCAACCACTGAGCCATGCCAGCTGGGGCTGTTATTTTATGTTGTATCATATATATACATTGTTTTTAATTGTGATAACAATTAATTGGCCTATACTGAACAAGAACAGAGTGTATCATATA
Organism: Myotis brandtii; assembly: GCF_000412655.1. Lineage (NCBI taxonomy): Eukaryota > Metazoa > Chordata > Mammalia > Chiroptera > Vespertilionidae > Myotis > Myotis brandtii. The sequence continues at coordinate 3,676,182 of NW_005368148.1, read as the reverse complement.
TATACATTGTTTTTAATTGTGATAACATGGTCACATATCTATACTTTGACTTTATATATGTATTTATAAAATATGGCTACGTTCTCTGACTTTATAATTTATAGCATGTTGTATATAGTTGTAATAAATACCCTTGCACATGCCTCTTTTACACTAATGCATCCTAATTTCTCCAAATATGGGCTTTGACCCATAAATGATTTGTAATAGCAATTTAGGGAACCAAGACATTATTTTTGTTGTTGTCTCAATTAAAAAAAAATTCTTTTATTTATTTCAGAGAAGAAGGAAGAGGGAGAGAGAGATAAAAACACCAATGATCAAGCCTATAACCCAAGCATGTGCCCTGACCAGGAATCAAACCATGACCTCCTGGTTTCTAGGTTGACACTCAACCACTGAGCATAACAGCCAGGCTGTTGTTGATTTTTTAATTAAAACAACAGAAAGAAAAAAGAATGAGAAGGCTGACATGTAGTAAGAGTAGCTATTATTTTATAAAACTTTTGTTTCCTTGCCCTGGATCAATGTAAACTGGTTTCATATAGAAAACCACTGCTAGAAATATGATATATAAAATACATTAACCACTCTTGTCTAATCTAGCCCCTATACCCAACAGTTCTCTCTTAATCCAAATCTGGAGGTGCTGAGGCTGGGCACAAAGTTACAGGCTTCAGTTTAAAAAAAAGAGAGAGAGAGAAAGAAGTTAAATGTGATTCTATCTCTATACCATGCATTACAGGCTGTTCTAGGAATCTGCCTCACCGGGCATATCCCTAACGTAATGGCATTTCCTTTTTCTTCTGGGTGAAGCCAGGGCTGCCGTCTCCCACAGATGGCCACGTCTCCATCACAGGTTGCATTGCTCTTTGCTAGACACGGTACAGCACAGTATACTCTCTGTCCACACACCCTGAGGCAGAGATGAAGCATCAGACAGCAAGGACCTCCTGGGGCCGCATGTTTCCATTTGTGAGGATGCTTTTAGAGGGAACAAGAACAGAGGCATAACACCACCAATTTTCCAGGCCAAAGTGCTGGGTATTTGATTTAGGCCCCTCATGTCGTGTCGAAACCATATGCAATCCATAACTTCTGACCCAGATGAGAGATAACAGTCGTCTTAAATCCAAATGAAACAGGATGGGGTGAACAAACCCACATAAAACAAGCTGAGAAGTCCTCTCCGTCTCTCTGGGAATCCAAGAGCCTGCTGAGCTGTCCAGACCAGGGATGGAAGGCTGTGGTTTACTAGTGAGCTGGCTTGGAAGTTTTGCCGTCACTAAGAAGAGAAATCTGCAGGCTAGTTCAGCATAAATGGCGCCCTGGCTGCATTGAGGGTGACCACAGGTGAGTCATAAGCAGTGCAGAAAAGTAGAGATGCACGCTGGATGTCGGAGGAATGCCACTTTTATCTCCGTCTCAAGACGAGTATCTCAGGAGGAACTGAAAGTGGAATTACTCAAACTGAAATCTGCTGACCTCATGCGCACAGTTCCTTCCCTGACCCGAGTCTGGGAAGTGCCACTGGTAAAGCCCCAGAAATGAATTTGCCATCAGAAAGGAACAGAATTAGATACTCTCGGATGCACTCAGTGACATTTCACAGCATTAGATGCCAACCCTCTGCACCTCAAACCAAAGCACTGAACTGCTTGGTTCTGTGCCGTTGTGGGAGGAAGGCCCTCTATCAAAGGCAGGCTCCAGCACCACAAGCCAAAGATAAATAGCAGAGGAAATCATTGAGACCATGACCTCTTGGTGACCCGCTGGAGCTCAATCTTTGCTAGACCTCAGAATATCAAACGGCCACCAGCCTGCCAAGAGCAGTGTATGGAAGAATAGCATGGAAGCCACCTCGGCCTGGCTCTCTAGGAGCTTGAGAAGAGAAATCCCAAAGGAATTTTCGGTTATAGCCCCAAAGCAAGGTCTTGATGTTTAGGTGAAGAAATCCCTTCTGCCCAGTGTTAAGATATCAATATGTGAAAAATGTGGTTTCTCACCAACTAGCAAACAATGAACTAGCAGGATCTTACGGGACCTTCTCCTCCCGGGGGTTTCGGTTATGGAGTCCCACCAGTGAACAGTATGGAGTGATTGCTATAGGCCAGTCTTGTGGAAAGTTCTCAGAGGATGGTCAGCAGAACCAGACTCGTGCTGCTCATGGAGGGAAGCACTGAGCAGATAGAAGCATGGGTTCGCCTTTGACACAGTTCGCCTTTTACAGCACATGAAAGCAACTCCTGGACGCCACTTCCAGTTTAGGGAGCCCCTGAGGCACAAGACAGAAACTGAGGCTGAAGGGGACCAGCATCTAACAAGCAAGGCTTGGCCCCTAAGTTGCCATGGGAGTGTCCGGCCTGAAGACGGAGGCAAACTCAGCTAAATCCTCAAAATAAAAAGTGTGGGGAGAAGCCGGGAGACAAAACCTGACCTTCAGTGTGATCGGTAGGAGATCATGACCACAGGAGAAGTTCAAACAGATCTAATTTGCATCTCTTAGCTATAAGACCAAGGAGTACAAAGATCCATTGATAGAGATGATATAGAGAGAAATACATATGCATATATACAAAGATCGATCACATGCAAGAAGATCAATTCTTCAGACTGAAGCAAGACTCCCCCTTGATTCTTCCAAGGGCTTCTCTTATTTAAGCTACAAATAAGGGGGACTTCTCAGGTCCTTGCTGCCTGATTTTGTAACTTTGTTACCCTGTTGCAGATTCCCCCCAGACAGCCATGACCTCTGTCCTTGACCCACTGTGGGGTGGTCATCCAGACAGAGCATGTAAACCTTGTGACCCCGAGGCCAGGACTTGGTTTGTTGATGGGTGAGAATGATAACTCAGACTTGTCCAATGTTTCTGTACTTTGGTTTTCTGCCACAGCATCTCAAACAGGGACTTAAAGGAGGAAAAAACACACAAAAAACAATAAAATGCTTTCATGCACAGAACCTCAGTTTAGTATACTAATCCTATTTACATATAGAAAACCTGTTCTCAGGAATCCCATTGTAAATACTCCTTTATTCAGAGAACTGTCAATTCATAGCCATTCCTTGAGAATGCTAAGTGAGGGTTTTATGCATGAAAACATTTTGTTCAATCTCATGGTTATTACATAATTTTTTTAAATGGCCAAAGAAGCCTGATAGATTTGATTCACTTGGATTTTGCATTTTATTGCTTGTTCCCCAAATAGGATATGCCTCCTCGAGTTTCACTGATCCTTTAACAGACTCGGGCAATTCATTGATTCCAGCAAGCATTTGTCAATTGTCTCCCTAACAATTGACTACCTTCCAAAGACTTCACTTGGGTTCCCTTCCTTTCCCTATTCTCAGTGCATGTGGTCCGAGGCAGTGCACTATGCCCTGGGCAGTGGGGGAGAAGGGAGATAACATCTAGGCCTGAGTTAATCAGTACTTCACATTGTGTTGGCCACAGCAACATGTTCAGGAGTAAAATAAACATAAAATAAACTTGTTCTATCATATTGAGGTTCGAAAGTCGATGAAAAGCACATCATAAAATAAAGGGTCTCCCTAGTATGTCCTTTGACCACTGCCAAGGATTCATGGAACTTCTCTGCTTATGAACAAATCTTACACTAAAGTTTCTCCCTATAATTATAAGCCCATAAAATTTCATTCCTTTCCCAAGATATTTAAGATCCAAATTTCTCAGACCAGCCCCCGTGGGTGCTCCGTCTTTTCCAAGTGTGCTTCTGAGCCCCTTACAGAGACACTGGATCATGTAGCTCTTCTTAATTTCTACATCTAGATTCTTTGTTCCTCTCTTCCTGCTCCCTTTTTTCATGCCTCCCTTCCATCACTGGCCATCTTTCTAAAAAAATGGATCCAAACCCAAAGTGTGGAGGTCTGACTGTATTGCTCCCAGTGTCTATAATTTGTAGGTTATATTCTCTTGCAGCGGTTCTCAACCTGTGGGTCTCGAACAATGAAAATACATCCTGCATATCAGATATTTACAGTATGATTCATAACAGTAGCAAAATTACAGTTATGAAGTAGCAACGAAAATAATTTTATGGTTGGGGGTCACCACAACACGAGGAACTGTATTAAAGGGTTGCAGCATTAGGAAGGTTGAGAACCATTGGTTAGAGTATGTATTGGTCATGTTTTCCTCCAGGAATCCAACCACTCCTGTGTTTTATAGCATTGCTTCTCTGTCACTTGTTGGGTTTGCAGCAGTGTATCTTGAAACATCTGCCAAACTGCTAGGGTCTTCACTCTGTGGGATTGGTAATGCCTTAAAAGTGGAATGTGCCCTAGCTGATTTGGCTCAGTGGATAGAGCGTCGGCCTGTGGACTGAGGGGTCCCAGGTTCGATTCCAGTCAAGGGCATGTACGTTGGTTGCGGGCACATCCCCAGTGGGAGGTGTGCAGGAGGCGGCTGATTGATGTTTCTCTCTCATCAATGTTTCTAACTCTCTATCCCTCTCCCTTCCTCTCTGTGAAAACTCAATAAAATATATATATTTTTTAAAAAGTTGAATTCATGGCATATCAGTTGGCACTTTGGAAAATAGACACTGAGATCAAATTAGATGTAGAAGGGGAAGTGTCTGTGAAAAATGAAGAGTGCAGGGAGCAGAAGTGGGTATGGAGCGCTTTCCGGTGGTGATGTAGGTCTGACGTCTATGAAAGAAGAGAAGGAAGAAGGAGTAGGTTGGAAGAGCCACAGAGTGCAAGCTCTAGCTCATCTCAGGCTGGTCATTTGAGAGCACAAGAGCAAAGATAGCCTGTTAGAGGAAGAGATGGCTCAGGCAGGAGTGGCCCAGCTCTTGTGCCCCAGTCTGCTCAGTGCAATAACTGACTATCAGCCAACTACCATCCTCACTGCAGGAGTAGAGTACCTCCTGACAGCCACGTATGGCAATGTGGGCATTTTAAAAGTGGAAATCGTTTGGCATATGGTGTGTTTGTGTGTGTGTGTTTATTTTATTGATTTCAGAGAGGAAGGTACAGGGAGAGAGAGAAACATCAATGATGAGAGAGAATCATTGATTGGCTGCCTCCTGCATGCCCCCTACTGGGAATTGAGCCCACAACCTGAGCATGTGCCCTTGACCAGAATCAAACCCGGT
>NW_005368148.1:3655626-3670930 GCF_000412655.1 Myotis brandtii | reverse complement strand
TCTCTCTCTCCCTCTCCCTTCCTCTCTGAAATCAACAAAAATATATTTTTTTTAAAAAAAAGAAAGAAGATTGTCTTGAAAATAGGAGTCTGAGACATGATAAAACCATGAAAACCAGAATAGAATCTTTTTGTCTTGGAAAACAGGTCTCACCCCAAACTTCTAGACTGTCTGGTTGAAAGAGAATAATTTCCCAACTTTAAAAAGGAATAGAATTAGAAATGCCAAGAGTGCAAAGTATTCTGGGACTGCTGGGCATCCAACATGCTGTGTTAATCATAAAGGGGGAAAAGCCCTCTGTTTTGGCCACAGATCAGGGGAGTTATTTTGGGATCAGCCTCATCAGTGACCCAGACATTACCATTTGAGTTCCAAAAAGCCCTGAAGAACATGAGAGCGCTTTGCCACTGTTGTGTGTTTCTTTCTTCACAGGGCTTTTTGCACGAATCTGCTACAAGTCCAGCATTCTCCTCAAGGGAGCCTGCAGAGAAGCAGGTCATTGTCATTAGAGAAGGTGAACTTTCCTGGGAAGTGACTGGCCTGCCTATGCAATGGCCTTCAAGGCTCACAGTCTCCAAGATCTTATACGGTCTTGTAAAAAAGCATTCAGACTTTACCTGTACATGCCACCTTATACCAGCCCATCTTCTGCCAATAAATTGCCCCATAAAAGAAAGCCCAAGAATATACCACTATTTCTAGAATCTTTATGATATTTTCTATGTAATTTCTCTGATGCAACTTGCTGGCTATTGGGGAGTAGATTCAAAGGGATTCAAAGAAAAGTAATGCATGATGTTAACCCTGAAAGGATGACTGATGAATTCCCTACTCAGGTCACCTATGAGCAAACTCAGACCCTCCTCTTACTCGAAGGGGAAAAATAAATCGTTTATAATAACCAATACTAATCGTGCACTTTTGCGTAATCTCATTTCATATTTAGAACATCCTATCCACAAGGTCTTTACATAATCCTCCTTGGAGAGATGAGGACATGTAGGCTCAGCGTGCTTAAGTAATTTACCTAAACTAACCCATCTGGCAAATGGCTGAGCTGAGACTTGACCTTGGGCCATTCTGACTCCAGAGCCTGTACCCCTAACAACATTTTCCTATTTCTCAACCATTGTGATCAGGACAGATCTGGGTTTTGGGGGAGCCTGAAGCTTATATATTAGGGACCCTCATTAAGAAAAAAGAAGAAAATATATGAAAACAAAGTGCAATCCAAAACCTTAGAAGGGGTCCATGCATGTGAGGGAGGCTGAAGCTTAAGCTTCATTAGCTTCACAGTAAATCCATTTTTTATTGTGATAATGATATTATTGCCAACAATGTTAATATGAAGAAGAATAATTATTCTTCAAATCCAAATATATAAAAATCAGGTTGGTTTAGGATTTAAAAATTTACTTTGGATAACAAAGTTGCTCTAGGTACTCAGAGACCCCACATGCCCCTTTCCAACACCATATAATTTCTCTGCATCTGAGTCAGACCCAACCTACTCAAGTTATCTTCATGCTATTCTTGCATTTCTGTTAGTGCTAGCTTTCAACTTCTTAATAATGATTATAATTATTAACATTACTATGTGTGCCATGCTTTGCTCTAAGCCCTTTTCTCATTGCCTACTAATTAAAATACCTTGTATCATTTCCACTTTTCAGATGAGGAAACTGGGACCCTGAGAGATTAAACGGTGTATTTTTGAAATCTGCTCTCTAAACCACTACAACACAGTGCTTCCAATAGTCCAGGTAAATCAGACCTTCAGGACTCCATAGAGACCAGACACAATTACAATGCTTGATAAAGTACCAAACATAAGGCTACATATTCTGTAAGTCACAGACCTAATACTTTGGTCAGAATTCCCTGTGAATAGTGCAAGAACAAAACCATATTTCAAGCCCATTCAACAATTCTGAGACACAGAAGTCCTTGAAACTACGTAATTTAGTGATAGGAAATACATTTTTCCCTGGGTTGCAAATTATGAAGCCCAAAGAATAAGCTTGGCAGTGCCTGAATTGACATACTAGTACTTACTATAAGTATTATACTTTTGTAGTCAATATTAAATCACTAGAGATGTGTGCCACCCCTGAAAACTAGTAGCTAACCAGAAACGGTGCCTGAGGAAACTCGGGGATGGTATAAAATTATCTGGTGAAACTGGTTTGGCAGTCTTCCTGGGACTGAAGCTCCATGGAAGGTACATATCTGAGTCATGTTTCTTGAACTTAAATGTTTGAAGGAACCTCAAATTTTACCTCGTTCAAACCCTTCATTCACAGGTGAAGTCAATGGAACCTTGAGATGCCAGAGGTCACAGAGCTGATGAGCATCATTCATTCAATAAAATACTCGAACAGGTTATGGAACTAAGATAGAGGACTCTTCCACTGCACCATGCTGCCCTATGGCTAGGATATACTATTGGGCACAACATCAGTTATCTTGTAATTTAAAAAAATCTGTATATGACATAGACACACAAGATTTTCATTGGTTTGGGCTCTGCATACCAAGCTACCATCATCTCCCACAGTTCCCCAGTATGAAACCTTCTTTCTATTTCCTGGAAAGATGTGATTCTCAACCAGTTGTTCTTAACCAACACCTTGGAACTTTTCCAAACCAATTTTTTATAGATAATAATGTAAATGATTCAATATATTAATGCTAAGTAGGAAGCAACCATTATGTGATAACATTTTCTACTGTTACCAGAGCATTTAGAATTAGAAAATGATTAAAGTCCACAGGGTGAATGTGCAGGGAAACTGAGGCATCCAGAACACTCTGTAGCTTGAGGGATTCAAGCTTACCAGAAACAGAGCATTAGAGGTGCCACTTTCCACACTTCCATGATCCCTGTGTCAAAGATCCCTGCATCTCAGGGGAAGGGATGAGCCTATCTTTTATGATATCAAAGCCCTAACGCTCCCAAAATAAGAGTACCTCTATGGAATTTGGTCAAATGGCTCCTATTATGACCTAATGGCCAAGTCTCAGGCCTGGGATTTATTCCTAACCATCACCGTAACTCACCTTGCAACTTTGAGTTTATTACTATTCCCATTATCTCAGTTTGTTCATCAGTAAAAGAGAAGAATGAATATTTGCAATCATCAAATAATCATTGCACTTTGCATGGAGAATTCCCAGTGAAATGAGAAGTCATGATTAGCATACATACCAGGGCTATCCAGTTAATATTAATTATCTCATGTATTTCCCACTACAGCTCTAGGAGGAACGCGTTATTATATCCTCTGTTTACAACTGTGGAAACTGAGGATCAGAGAAATTAACTAATTTGCCCAAAGGTATCAGAACAAGTGAGTTGTGGAGTCAGGGTTCAAACCTGCCTTTAAAGACTATTTTTTCCACAAGTTAAAATGGATTTTTTTTAATAGGATCCAGAATGCATAGTCCTAAACATTTATCTTATGTCCAAAGTCCTCTGAGAATGTATGGCTAAAAACTCTCTCTTACAGGAAATACCATTAATGGCACAGTCAGTCAACAATATTTATTAACTACCCTTTATGTCCTACCAAGAATGATGGCAATAACATTTTGTATGCCAGACTCTCAACTTCTCAAAGTATTATCCATTTCTACTGATGCATTTTATTCTCACAGAAATATTATGATTCCTCAGAGATGAGGTCAAAAAATTTGCCTGGTCAATTATAAAGTTTCCTGACTCTTCACTCAGAGAAAATTTCTTTTGGGAGGAAGAGTTTTCATTTATGCACGTGTGATTCAATTACTGTATTGGATATTTTAGGTAAAAAGAATAAATGTTTGTTGTAACAAGTCACAGTGCAGATCTGCTTTTGAGATTAATTGCCTTCTCCTTTCTTCTTTCAATCCCACCCTCCTGAAGTTATCCATGGAAAGTATCAGTCTATAATCTCCCATTCCAGACTACAAACATTCATGGTTTTAAAGATAGTATCATAGACTGACTCATGTAGTAAATGCCACTTCTTCCAGGATGTCATAAGTATAACTTTAACAATTTTAGCACAGGAATCCACTTGAGATTCTATCGGTGACCCTAGAGACTATTTTTGTCTCCCCTAGTGATCTCATACCTCCCCTCGTGGACCCTTCTCCCTAGCTCTAGGCCTCCCAGACTGACCATTTACAAACTAGGTTCCCAAGATTCATTGCCACTGGCTGAGCTTGCTATGTTCTGAGTTTGTCACCTACCTGACGTAGTCACTGTTCATCCTAGTACATAAAAATTGTGATCCAGACCCACTCTGTCACCTTAGCCAGCTGCCCATCAACTTCCATGGAGGGTATCTTGTGGTCTCAAAGGATGACTTTATAAGAACTTCAAATTGGGAGAATGTAGCACAGCTTCCCTAATCCCATCCTGCCATGCTCCTGACAAGGTAAGAGTGTCTCTTGGGCTCTGTCCTAAAATTGTTTTACAATCACTTAACTTACACTCACATCACATCAATTTTGACATCGTAATGTGATTTGCATTGATTTGAGGCTGCCATCAGGATGAGCTCATAACTATGTCAAAACCTCTGCTGGGTAAATAAAGAACTGATTTTGAATGTGGGGAATGATGGAGGATGGAAAAATCACAGAAAGGGACCAGAAACAATACAAGCGCCGCAGGGAAATTTTAGACATCAAACATTTTTTTTTTAACACCAAATACCAAAGGTCACTAGTCTCCCACATCAAATACACAGACCATTTTTTTAAACAAATCCCTTTCAGGCTGAGTCTTGAAACAAGTCTCAAATATGTGATTGTGTAAAGAAGATGCTAGGATAATTTTAAATTTGTTGTTTTTAAAAAATGATGGAGGATCTGTTAGGGATGTCAGACACGGAAGGCGATGAAGAAGGGCACCATTTTCTTTCTGTCCCCATTCCGCACGAGGACCTCAACCTACCCAGAGTTGTTATCGTCCGACAAACCGATCCTGAAGTGCGAAAGTCCAGATCATACTCATTTGTAGGCCTAAGATGCCACCAGAGGGGCAAAGCGGGCTGTCAGCTGTGGCTTTGTGCCAGTTTCTAAAAAGACTAGCCGCCCCCCTTGTATTCAGTGAAGGCTGACCGGAGCACCCCGCTTCTCCCAAGATGCAACTGCTGCAGTTCTCTCGGCAACGGTCCAACGTTTATCTCGGTTTAGCCAAAGGTGGTTGGCATCCGCATGAAAACGACCTTCACCCTCTCATCCTGTCTGGAGAAGGCGGGCAGAGACCGAAGGTTTTCGGGCTGAGTTCCCGCCGACCTTAACTGGAATAACTTGCTCTCTTTCATGAACATCTGCAGCTGTGTTCTCCTCGGGGAGTTGTCCAACTCAATGTGATTTTAAACATCTGTCAGCTAAATCAGAGCTCCAAATTTAGCACTCGGGAACATGATGTGGATTTGTGATGCTCGCTGGAGAACACTGGATCCATAAACCAAGTTCACATGACCCAGCCGGGTGGTACTCCGGTTGGTAATTTCGTCTATGACACATTTAATTTTGCCTGCACATTTATGAACGTTATGTCAAGGGAAAGGGTGACCACTTCCCTGCAAACCGCTTTCTGAACTTGCTGCAAGATCAATAGCCAGAAGGGGAAGTCTTCACACTGGGAACACGGACTGTGTTCCTATCCAATCATTTGCCTGGAATTTTTAAAAATTCCCAGTGGGCTCATTTTCTCTGAATTTCCTGAAACTCTGTTCTCTGCCCTGAGCTGCTTTTCTGGTCCAGCTACAACTTTGCTCCACTGAACCCGTCCTGGAGAAGGCGTTCTGCATATAGTCACGAATCCTAGTTACCATGTTTGGAGATGTCCGGCATGGGAGAATCATCCTTTCCCTGCATTGAATGATGTGTCTGAAGGCCTTCACTCAAAGACTCTCTCTGCTGAGCCAGTACTCCCAAGTGGTTGGCTGGGGCTCCTTAGTGCACATGGGGGTTTGTAACCCATTTTATTAGTTCCTAAGACTATTGTGTCCTCGGAGGGAGACATGGGGAGGAACATCCTTGCAATTCAGTGTGGGTCCCTGACAGATGATTGGCCACAGGAAACTAAAACTTGTGGATTTGCTCTACTTAGGTTAACACAAAAGCTCACAACCTCCCAAGTCCATTCCTCCATTAAGCCTTCCCTAGTTCTTCAGATAGGTAGTTACTTTCTCCGAGCTCCCAACACAGCCTGTGTGTGCCTCTCATCGGGTAGATTGTGTGGTGCTGTCAGGGAGTGTGTTCAATTGCCCCTGGGATCTCCAGGGAGGCAGAGCTGGGTTTGATTTGTCCTATCCCCAAGATGAGGACAGACTGTTGCCAATGGACATGTTATAGATAGTGAATAAGTGCACGCGGGCCTGACATGGGTGTTTAAGGTATACACCAAGAGTCCAGGAGAGGTGGTTCAGGCACGGGGTTGATGGCAATAGGAGAACGCTTACAAAGGTAGCTTGGATAACCACACACGGATCATGCATGCAGGGAACTGACTCAGCCATGTTTTTGCTGTGGGAGAGGTGGCAGTCCTCTCACAGGTATCCCAGGCAAGGACAGATAGGAGCTAGGACCCAGGGAGAGCAGTGTCATCTAAAAGGGTCATTTGTAGGGACTGAGCACAGAGGGGCTTCTGCCTCAAAATATCTTCTTTTTGGCCCCTGAAATTAGAGTGTTTTAAATGTATTCCTGGAAGGCACGTTAATTCTCCCCTCTATTCATCTCACCTTTGGGATGACATACCTTGGAAGCCCACATAAGATAATAGCTAAGACCAAAGATTACAGTCAGGGTTCAAACCCCCGTCTGTCATTCACTGCAGTGTATTATCCTGGGGAAATTGCTAAACATCTCTGAGCTAACGCATTAGGTAGTTGAAGGGATTACATGAGCCAGTGTGAGTAAGTATCTGGCACAGAGCCAGTGTTCAGTACCATCAATATTATCATCATTACTATCATTAGGTTGGACTCTTTTGTTTGCAAGTGATAAGAATTAACCAAACCTGGATTTAACATCCAGGTGCGTCTCACAGAAACCGAGTGGGCATGCACGTGGGCCTCAGACAGGTACCGTCACCTCTGTCCTCTCCGACATCTCCTTGATCTTCCCCCTCTCGGCTTCTTCTCCTCTCGGATCCACATAATTGTTGGAGAAAACCCATCTCTCAACTCCTAAGCTGACACAGTGCAGATTCAGCTTCCAAAAAAGATGCTAAAGCAGTTTTCTCCTGGCCTTATTTTCACATTTCCGGGGAAAGACTCAGATCCACTCACCTTGCATCTGGTGCTAGCACTTCTTATTCAGGCATAGGTGCCTCTGACCGGGTGTGAATGTGTGGTGTTGTTAGGGAGTGTCTGTGGCAGGGGTAGGCATAGGTGAGGCAGGGGTTGCAAGTACACTATGGCCCCCTGCACCGGGGCCCACTGCATTGGTGAGGAGGCTGGCAGAGAGGGAGGGCAGTCAGGTGTGTGGGGAGAAATCTCCATTATGTGGGCAGATGCTGCAAACGATACTTTCAAACTGCGATGAGGATGAACATGGGACATTTAGAAATGTGAAGAAATGTGTGAATTGTCTGGTGTGAAAAAAAATATTGTATGTATGTTATAGTCATAACTCTATTCCCTTGTGAAGGCAAAGATTTATAGGGAACACAAAGAAATTAGTTTTATGTTATGGTGATGATTTTTTAACGGCCCTAGATTTATTAACAAAACTTTGTTTAATGTGGAAAGCTCCTATGGGGATTAATAACCCTGGAGCCTTTGCCACCTAACACCTTAGCAAGGATTAGCTGACAGCTGGCTGCGAGCCAGGCCCCAGGGGACAGATCCAGGCCCCAGAGGAGGAGGGAGGGGGCAGAAGTGCCCAGGGCACAGTGGATGGATACCCAGGCCCTCTCTTCCCTGGAAGGTGGAAGGAGGAAAACCTGGCTCAGAAGCCTCCATAGAATTGTCACAGACATCCGTGAGTTCCAGGCCAGAGACAGGGCCGCTACCAGAAAACTCCTTTGATAATAAAAAGGCATCGGGGACACTGTGAAAGGGCAACAAACACACGGTTTCCAGAGCAAAGCTCATGCAACTTCCAAAGGCCCTCCAGACGCCCTATAGAAACATTTCTACAGAAACAAATAGCCCCAGGCCCGCCCATTGGCACTCTATCACTGGTTCCCACCCATGGACACAGGGAGGGTAACCCGGGAAGTCTTTCTATGGGGGTTCTGGCGCCCTGCTTCTGCTAGGCTGAATGTCAATGGGCTGCTTCTTGTAGCATGTCCCTTGGGGATTGGTTAGGACAGATGGTCACTGTCATGTCAAAGCCAAAGACTTATGAGGCAACGTTGAGAGCACTGTGAGAGCTGAACTCCTACCCCAGAGACAGACCCCTGAGACTCTGCCGGGACAGCGACCGCGGCCTGAAATGCAGAGGGTAAAACACAGCCACAGCCCAAGCTGCAGAGTAAAAACAGTGTTGTTGAAATGGCTCAACTTGGCCGCCCTGAAACATTGCCCACATGTTTCCTGAAACACCGCTTTTATCTTCAACAAAGCTATATAAGGCCAAAGCTCCAGAAAATTCACTGCAGCCTGAAGGCTTTAAGTGAGTGGTCAAGGCCCGGTATGAGGAAGTCCAGAGTTTCCATGTTAGAGACCCTTCCTTCGTCTGCCCACAACTATTGGCATCTATAGCCTCAGGCCCCCGTGTCCGGTGGAGTGTCAACCTGCAAAGTTACCTATATAACACAATTACAAAATAGCCATGCATTCATTAAGGGAGTCAGTTAACTGAGCACCTACTATGTGCCCAGTAGTGTATCAAGAGCTGAGGATAAAATGATGAATAACACTCAGTCCTGCTGAGTCTAGGTATCTATAGTCCAGTCGGGGGGAAAGGTACCTAAAGAGGCAATGACAGTTCAGGATCATAAATGCTCACAGGATTGCCTGGGTACTTGGCACACCTGAGAGAAACCTAACAGAATATTGAAGAGTCAGGAAGTTTCCTAAAGCAAAGAATGGTTCTACAGAGTGCCACGGGAAGTAAAGGACTCGGGCAGATAAAGATGGGAATAAAAACTAGTTATTAGACCCGTCAGCAATAGCCTCTGGCCCACCTCATACACAGAGCCCAGCGAGGGCCTGAATTGGCAAAAGTAGCACACTTCTGTATGTGCATGTGGAGAGCTGGATGGTGTGAGGAGTTGGACACAGAAATAAAAACAAAGGCTTTCCTTCCTCCAGGAATTATTACAAAATCTGACTTTCTGATTGACAGCTAAGAGAACTGTCTGGACTTTCTATCAGAACAAGTTAGTCAGGTTAATCTAAATCACCTAAATTGTTTATCACATATGTAGAGTACCTACTGTGTGCCGGGTACCTGGGCTGAATGCTAAAAAAAGATACTCCATGGCAGAGAAAAGAGAGGAGAGATGGGATAGTTCAGGGGTGGAGGGAAAGAAGGAAGGGAAAAGCTTTCGAGCAGACTAGGTCACCCAACAGCTTTCTGGTGGTGTCAGCTGACCGGCTGATTTCTATCTGTGGGTTGGTGACTAGCAACATCATCTCTGCTAAGATGAACAGGAATGGATACTCTTGGAAGAAGGGGTTCGATTCAGCATAATACACCATTTCTGGCCAGTTGTCTCTGACGTGCTTCGAATGTGGGACTAATGCTCTGTGGGAAGGCGCACCATTGGCAGATGTTTGCAGGCAAAAAAAAAAGTTTAGATGACTCACTTAGACTTCTCCCCGGCCTGTGCCTGAGATTTGACAATGCTTAGCTGAACTATGGAGTGAAGGCATCTTCAAAGGGGCTTCAGAGGTTTAAGTTCTATGAGCATCTGTCTTAACGCACACAGTTAAGTCACAAGAAAATGTCAAATACCAAAATGTGTAACTCCAGCTTTGTGTGTTTGTGCATGTGCCTGTGTATGTGCGTGTGTGTGTGTGTGTGTGTGTGTGTGTGTGTGTGTGGTGTTTGCAGTCAGTGACTTTTGCTGAATGTCAGATCTCTGTCCATTCTTACCTGACTCAAATAAAGAGAAGCATGTTGGGAGATGGGGTAAAAAAAAAAAAAAAGGTGAATGGATTAGGAGCTACTAATTGGTAGTTACAAAAGAGGCACAGGCTTGTAAGATAAAGCATGAGGAATATAGTTAACAATATTGTCATAACTATGTATGGTGCCAGGTGGGCACTTGAATTATTGAAGGGAACACTTTGTAACCTATATATATGAATGTCTATCTGCTGTGCTGTACACCTGAAACTAATACAGAAAAGTGTTGAATGTAATTGAAAAATAAAATAAAAATAGTAAAAGGGAGACACAGCCACCTAATTCGTTCTCTATTCTTTGGAATTTCTTGTTGATAGAATTTTAAAGCTGAAGGGGGCATAGAAATGAAATGAGAACCTGTCTATTGGGGTGCTTAGCATGCGCTCGGCATATTTTAGCAGTGATAGCAAAAGTAAAATAACTTTCACATTTCTCCTTTTACACATAAGGAAACTGGAGGACATAAACAGTTCAGATGAATTGTTCAAAGTCCCACAGCTGCTCATTCTTTTATGTATAAACTCAGGCAAACAATGCCGAGTGCTTGCCCCATGCTAGGCATTGTGCGCGGACACTGGCCAAACCAAGTACTAGGAAGTAGTTGACTGCACGTCCAGTCCAGGCCTCTCCCTTTAAATTCTGGAATTTACACTTTAGGTATCTGGGTTGGAGCCAGCAACCTGCCTGTCATCTTTTTGAGGTGCTGCAAGAGTGATCTAATTTCTCGAAAACAACCTGCATCTTCCCCTGCGTATACAAGCATCTTGATCATTGGCAAAATATGGAGGAAATATTTTGATCTCAAAATTTAAACCGGTTGTGAATTTTAGATTTACAACTTTCAAAACCATCAAGGTTGGCAAAATGAAGCAAATTGAACAAGGTCAAGTGTAGTTTGCTATATTATACTATTAGATTGCTGTTATGTTAAAGAGTGTACCAAGTTAACAAACTTATTTGCCTCTTTCACAAGTTTTTGTTTTTAGGATGCTGATCTCAAGCTATTAAAGTTTGGGTTAATGAAGTTATCTGTGGATCATTCCCAGGGAACTTGAAGTCAGGGGATACAAATGAGTTGTCCCAGCCAAATCCAGCCTTTGGCCATAGTATTTGGTTTGGCTTGCAGAGTGTTGGCCCACACGAGAGTTTTTACATTTTTGAATTACTTCACAACATTAAAAATCAGGAGGTTATTACATAAAAATAAAAATTCTATCTCCTCCTACGAAATCAGAAGTTGTTGAGATACTGAGCCACATTCTCACTCATCCGTCAACATGAGTTGACTACACAGGTTGTGGACAGGGTAGTCTTTTATTATTATTATTATTTTATATATATTTTATTAATTTTTTACAGAGAGGAAGGGAGAAGGATAGAGAGTTAGAAACATCGATGAGAGAGGAACATCGACCAGCTGCCTCCTGCACACCCCCTACTGGGGATGGGCCCGCAACCAAGGTACATGCTCTTGACCAGAATCGAACCTGGGACCCTTCAGTCCGTAGGCCAACGCTCTATCCATGAAGCCAAACCGGTTAGGGCTTTATTATTATTTTTATTGTTGACATTATTACCTATGCCCCCTATTGGTGGCCTTTTAAGTCAAGGCAAACACTCACCACTGGTCTGGACGTCCAGTCCAGCGCTCTCCCTTTAAATGCTGGAATTTACATCTTAGGTATCCACATTGGAGGCTTCAACCTGCCTGCCATCTCCTGCTCTTCTCCCCACCTGCCTGCTTCACTCACTGATGTACCAGGCCTTGCACTTGAGTTCATGGCCTTTGCTGCATATCAGGGGTCAAAATCTTTACAAAGTTGTAGAGGCTTCCAACCAATTTTCTCCGGGAGTTGAGTTGGTTTTGATGGTCAGTGAGAATGGGAATGCATTCATTCCCTTACCATGTGCTATTGTCTCCTATGTTCCAGATGGATGTGTGCTGAGAATGGAGGTGACTGAGATGAACAAGGCTTAGTCTCTCCAGAAGCCCCTGGGCTAGTGAGGAAGAGAAGCGTGTGATTAGATAGTTTATCCAAATGCTATGGTGAGTCATGACAGCACAAAGGTGGGAGCGACCGGATCTAATAGGGGAATTTAAGGGATTTTATGAGAGCAAGTCACTGAACTGAGCAATCAGAGTCCCCCAGGGAAAACAGGAAACATTCTAAGGAAAATGGAGCAGTTTCATACAGTCCATTGGTAACCCAGGTCTGGTGGTTTTAAAACAGGACCCCCAAATTCTTTGACATTCCTCTCACTGAGGGAGTGCTCCACGTTCCTGTCCCCTGTTTGGATCTGGGTGGACTTGTGTGTGTTTTAACTACTAGAGTAGGGGAAAGTGATGCTGTACAACTTCAGAAGCTGGGCTATGAGTGGGTGTGTACCTGCTGCTGGCTGGACCCCTTGCATTTGGAGCCCCGAGCAACCGTGCAAGCTAACTGAGTGCTCTGAGGCTGTGGTGCTGTGAGGAAGTCCCGCCACATGTCAAGCCGTGTGTGGGTGCTCCAGTCGGCAGTCCTAGCCTTTGAGTCATCACAGCCCAGGCACCAGACATGGGACTGAATAATCTTCAGATGATTCCAAACCCTAGGTGTCACGTCAAAACCGCCTCCCCCCGCCCCCCTCAGTCTTCTCAACTGAGGCCCAGACATTATTGGACAAGAAATAAACCGTACTGTCTGTGCCCTGTTCGCATTCCTGATTCATGGAATGGTTGCTATAAGCTGCTGAATTTTGATGTAATTTGTTACATAGAAACAACAACCAGAACTACAAGTTGAATTGCTAAAAAGCCAAACAAGACAGGGGAGCAACCTATAGGTCAGCAACAGCAGGAAACACAGTGCTACCATCTCTAGGCTAGAGACACCAAAGAAAATAGTTGGTATTCATGAGGGTCAGGGTCCAGGGTAACCTAACAAAAGTTAGAACCGAGGCCAGCCTTCCAGAAAGAAGGGAACAATGGAAAAAACACAGCTGGGGCTGAAGATACTAACTAATCAAGGAACAAGAGCAATACTAGGCTTCTCTCTTCTTCCTGTTCAAATATCTTCTGCTACTGCCTCCCATTGGCCTAACCCAGACAGAGGCTGAGAACACACAGCCTGCAAGAGTCAGTCATTCCCAACTACTGCAGAGTGAGCGGGGAAGACAGAAAATGGATCTAAGGGGAACACGCCCAGGACTAAGTATTGAAGAATGAGCAGAAGGTCACAAGGCAGATAAGGGAGGATAAAATGTCAGCAGTGATATGAAAATACATGCTCATTCTCAGAAAATGGCCAGTAGCTCTCCAAATTTGGAAGATACCTAGCATTTCTGGTAGAATAGAATCAGAAGATATTCCTACTTCCATTGTATGGACAAGAAAACTGAAGCTCAGAGCTGTAGATTGAATATCAATGTTCCCCCCAAATTCACACGTTGAGACGTAATCCCCGCTGTGATGGCATCTAGAGGTGAGGCCTTTGGGAGATGATTAGGGCATGAATGTGGAGCCTCATAAGTGAAATCACTGTCCTTATAAGAGAGACCTCAGAGAGCTCCCTTTTCCTCCCTGCTATGTGACGACAGAGAAAAGACAGTCATCTGTGAAACAGAAAGCTGGTCCTCACCAGACAGTGGATCTGCTGACACCTTGATCTTGGACTTCCCAGCCTCCAGAACTGTAAGAAATAAGTTCCTGTTGGTTATAAGCCACCCAGTCTATGGTATTCTATTGTAGCAGCCCAAAAGGACTAAGACCCTGAGAGAGGATACGTGTAGTGAACAGTTGTCATTTGGGGAGTTCTCTGGGCCCCAATATCTTATTTGGGAGAACCCTCCTTTGCATATGTCTTGTGGCAGGGGGTGGGGGGTGGATTTTAACCACTATGAAAGTCAAAGGGGCTGCATGATCCCAATAGGACATTTTTTACCAGAATTTGGGATCTTGAATGAGTAACACAAAGAGTTAAAAATGTGTTCACAGTAATAATGGGAGTATTTTAGGTCTGGTATTACTGGCACTGGGTGTCCAGTAGAAGCCTCTGGACCCTACCAGTCTTGATCTTGGCTCTGTAGCCTGATTGGTGATCTTTTTCAACTCCTGCTAATTTTCTATGTCTAATCCTCCAGACTTCCAGTTAATCCTGGGAACTACCCAATATCTTGCCAACAAATTCCTTTCCTGCTTAAGTTAGATAGAATCAGTTTCTGTTGCGTACAGTCAGACAGTATTACAATAAGCAAGAATTTGTGCTCTTAACTGCCCTTTATAGCATTTATTTTGAGAATGCTAGGCAGATATTGCAGTGAAAAAGAATCCAGACTGAGATACTAGATACATAAATACAATGTGGATCTCTTTGAACTGGCTAATCATAAAGGGATATCACCTAGTAAGAGAAAAGATTAAATCATCAGCTCATATGTTGTAAGTACTATAATAATTTCCCATGGCTGCTGTAAAAAAAAATAATAATAATGCCACAAACTTAGGGGCTTAAAACACACAAATGTATTATTGTTCTGGAGGACAGATGTCTGAAATGGGTTTCCTGGGCTACCATCAAGGTGTTAGTAGGGCTGTGTTCCTTTCTTGAGGCTCTAGGTGAGAATCTGTTGTCTTGCCTTTTGCAGCTTCTCAAAGCTGCCTGCATTCCTTGCCTAGTGGCCCCTTCCATCTACAAAGTCAGCAAGAGCAGGTTGAATCTTCTCACACCTTCTGCCTCCCTCTTCCCTATTGAAAGAACCCTTATGATTACATTGGGCCCACACAGGTAACCAGGATAATCTTCTTATTTTAAGGTAATCTGATGAGTAACCTTAATTCCATCTGCAACTTTAATGCCTCCTCGCCATGTAACATAACATTCTTGCAAATTCCAGGGGAAAAGATGTGGACATCTTTGGGGAGCCAAAAATTCTGCCTACCACAGTAGTGATGCTTAATTTTATGGGTCCACTTGACTGAGCTAAAGGATTCCCAGATAGTTGGCAAAACATTATATTTCTGGGTGTGTCTATGAAGATGTTTCTGGAAGAGACTAGCATTTGAATTGGTAGACTAAGTAAAGATCACCTCACTAATATAGGTGGGTATCATCCAATCCCTTGAAGGCCTGAATAGAATAAAAAGGCAGAGGAAGAACTAATCTGCTCTCTCTGCTTGAGCTGACACACCCATGTTCTCTGACATCAGTGGTTCTCGGGCTTTCAGATTCTGCCCAGGATTTACACC
>NW_005368148.1:3563155-3655480 GCF_000412655.1 Myotis brandtii | reverse complement strand
TATATATTCTGTTTCTCTGGAGAACCCTAATACCCTTATTCTCTACCATGTTTTAACATACTTCACTTAACAATTTTCCTAGTGATGCATTCTTGGTCCATGCAGTGGGCTTTGTGTCCACAGCCCCAGGTATTAATAAAAAGTGTTTGCAGGCCATTGTTCTCTCTGCATATATTTCCCTCAGTGACTGCAGGAAAAGAAAGCTGATTAAGAGTAAGATTGTGGTGTTCTTACATCCCTCCCCAAAAGCATCTTAATCTTACCATAATTTGCAACAAAACAATACAAATGACAGTTATTTGGGTCAACTGTTTATCATTTTGCCTAATTACTATACAGTAAAAAAAAAAAAGTTAGCCAAAACACATGTCAGATTAGCCTGTGTGAGCTTTATTTGATTACAACAGTAACCTCCATTCTGTACGCTAACCTTCACGGCTGGTTACACATGTAAAACGGTTGTCTGCTCACAACTTGAAAACATCGGAGGGAACACTGGGCGTTAGAGACACGGTAAATTATCCAATGCCTTGATTTCCTGCCGTACGAATGGTTTAAACTATCATTTGCTATTTCAGAGGGTCTGTCTATATTCCTACTGTCTTTGCTTCCAACATCCTAACCCAGAGAGAGAGAGTGGGAAAAGAAGGGGGGAAATAGGATTTATATAAGCATGATAAATCTGCTATATTACCTACTTTACACACTGGACACATTAAAAAGAAAAAAAAAACACCACCCTTAATGCAGAGCAATTGCTGCAAATCTTACATCCCTGATTATATGGCAGTATTCCTGGTGGGAAAGCCAGCAGTCGTGAAGGATGGATTTTCGCATGTCCTATGTGTTTATTTATGGTGCAGCACATCATCAAACAACACTTCACAGGCTCTAAGCTGGCAAACTGGAGGGCTTTGAAGAGAAATAATGAGCTGAGAGGTTCATGACGTGCTATTAAAAAGTTTGTGATTGGATTTGGAAAATCAGATGGGTCTCCAAGGAAAGAGACCATTTCTAAGCTGTTGCACTTCGAATAGTTTTGAGCCCCAGAGCAGATATTTATGGGAAGGGAGAGTTGTTTTTGTCTCAAATCCAGGTTTTGACTCTGATGTACGGCGGGGAAGCCACTTTGCACTGCAGACCTGAAGTCCTGGAATAGCCATGATGTCACCTTTTTCTACTGATCTGCTACCACTGCACAGAGGCGCGTTATTAGCTCTGAGGTTTTAGCTTAATTCTCCCACATGTGGGCTGCAATTCCAGCCAAAACAAAGTCGGCAGGGGATTTTACAGCCCCTGAATCATTCGAGGTGCTGCAGGCTCAGGGAGATGGGAGAGATTAGATGAGGACACATGATTATGGGGAGGGGAAAAAAAGACAAAGAGAAAGAAAGGGTATCAGGACAGTGGGATTTGGAGTTGCCTGACCTGTGAGTTCCACATCAAGTCTTTGGTCTTGCAATCAGTGATTTGATGCTCTGGGCGCTCACCTTTGAGATGTTCGGTGCTTTTCTGGCATACGAGAGGGAAGAAAGCACTCTCTTCTGGGTGGTAAACCATGGAATCCCTGTCACTGAATGAGAAAGGGGGCATTTTAGAATATGAGATCATAAAAGAGGATAGTATTTAAAAAAGAAAAAAAATTACACACAGTCACAGAACTAGGGAAACACAAGATGCATTTGTGGTTAAGCCATTTTTCCAATTACAGATGACACTTTAACCCTTTGAATCCGAGAGTCATCCTGCAACACACACAGCAGGAAAGGATGGCTCTGCAGCTGCCACCACCAAGCCAGGCTGGATTGAGGCAGGAAGGTCTAGAAACACTGGGTTAGCTCTCACCTCCTAAGCTCACTGAGCGTGATCCCCAAACCCTTCGCTTGAGATCACTTTGACTCATTCTCTTCTCCCCGTGGGCAACATAATAACACAAACGCATAGCTCTCAGAAGCTCTTTTGAATTGAACGATCAATGGGGCAGAGCAATCACACCATGAAAGATGATTTGTGGTCATTAGGGGGGAAAGGGGGGGTTGGGCAAAATGTTATGCTAATCAAAGCAATAACTGTTGTTTCTTCTTCACAAAAGTCACAAGGATGATGCTACATTTTCAAGCCTGCTCCAGCCAAACTCTGAAATGTGCAAATATTTTTTTTTTCCTTATGGGCAAAGATGTTCTCTTTTTTTCCCCCTTTTTGTCTTCTCACTGTGGGAAAATGAACTTATTTTCAGTCACCCCTGACATCTGACCACTCAGCTGGTCACGAGGACACTGTGGTAAACCACAGCTCAACTTGAAATTATCTCTTTTAGGCGCGGTTCCTGCACTTTGGATGGCGCATGCATCCCTGACGGCGCTCCTCCTCTGGAGTTCCATTCTCGCTTTCCTCCATCTACTCAAAGGGAAAGGTCTTGCTCTAAAGCAGTGGTTCTCAACCTTCCTAATGTCGCGACCCTTTAATACAGTTCCTCATGTTGTGGTGACGCCCAATTTCATTGTTACAAATTGAACATAATTAAAGCATAGTGATTAATCACCAAAACAATATGTAATTATATATGTGTTTTCTGATGGTCTTAGGCAACCCCTGTGAAAGGGTCATTCGACCCTCAAAGAGGTCGCGACCCACAGGTTGAGAACCACTGCTCTAAAGCCTTTCAATGGGGTTCATCCTCAAAATAAGGTGAATGCAAAAACGGACATCAGTTTTCCCAGCGAAAGCCCCCAAAGTGGCCCATTTATACGTTGTGTCCTTCTTTTTAAAGGGTGGGGAGCATGACAACTTTAAACATCCTGGAAAAGAAACAAGCAAAAAAAAAAAAAAAAGTCAACTCTCCTGTTTAGTATCAGGATGATCCAGCAGGGTTTATACATATTCCTTCTGTTTGAATCATCTTGTTTTTTGTAGCTGTTTTACACCTCCAGGATCCTGCCATCTGCCCACTTTAAAGAAACGCTGCAAAGCATTCCAAAAACAATGGCTGGAAGGAAATACATTTGCATAAACCCAAGTGAGACTTTTCTGCACATTCTGGTTACCGCTTCACTCCCTGGAGGGTGTAGTGTGCGGTGGCCCCAAGGTGCATGCTGTTGGGGGGTTCGATCCCCCACCCCCGCCCCCGTCGTGCCATCAGGCTAACAAGAGAGAACTTGGTGTACAGATCTGGCTGCCCTCTTGGCTCAGGAAGGAGGAGGAGGAGGGGTGGGCGGCTCCCTGGGCAGTTATGTCCTACTCAGATCTGGTGTGTGTCACTGCAATGTAGGTCAGCATTTGCTGGACAACTTGAAGCTGGAAGCCTGTGGACCCCGGCCCCTGGCCCAGTTTCCCCTCATTCTCTTCCTGCCCAAAACAAGTTAACAGGCCCAAAGATCATGACGAGGCCATCAGGACAGAAAGAAAGCAGTCTTTCCATTTTGCTCACAAATGATGGGGAGATCTCAAGCTTAGCAAAGGCTTTATCAGTGCTGGGGTTGGGCCAAGGAGCAGGCTGAAATTCAGCTGGCCAGGCCAAACGCAGCTGCTGGCTATTCTCGCTTCCCACTGGGACGTATCCTCAACCCCCCCAATCAGACAGAGCAGTGGATGGGTAATGTGCACGTAGCTGCCTAGGGTGACTGGAGAAACAAAATGACTTTCAATTACCGAGCAGCTGAGGTGGAGACAGAGAACAGCAAAATGAGGTGTTGGTGAAAGAACCGCTGGCCTTGCGGAGAGATTATTACTTTAAAGGGGTATTGGCAAATGCTTTCGGCTGAACATTTAGGCTTGGTTACTTGCCTTTCCCCCCACAGTTCATAGAAGGAGAAAGATATTACGTGAATTGGGGTTTTCTTGTGAATTAAAACATTGATGTCCTGATTTGGGGTAACAAGCATTGCCAAGTTAGGGCTGGGCGGGCAGAAAGGAGGAACAGGACTCGTGCTTTGCCTTGGGAGCAATGCAAAAAAAAATGTTCACAACACAGCATCATCCCACGGATTGTCCAAAGTCACCAGACTGTGCGTGCTCAAAATGCAAAAAGACTCCCAAGTCCCAGTGTCTGGTTAATTGTCCTTTGATTAAAACAATGAAAATAAAATGGGTTAGGAAAGGGTCTTGCTGCAGGCCAAAAAGTTCAGAAAGCAAACAAAGCCTCCAGGAGAGCAGGATTTTCTTTAATTGGGCTGAGGACACATGCCCGAGATAATGCTGTCAATGTGAAATTTCCATTTGCACGGTAGGTACATTTGTGATTTCCCATCTTGCAAGTTAAATTAAAATTTACTGAGTATCCCTGTGTTCCTAGAACTGTGCACAGTATTTGCCCATAAATTCTATGATTTAACCCTCATGAGAATCTGGTAGGTCATATGTCATTATTACTTTTTCCCGATAAAACTTAACCTGATTAAAATCCTATTTGATGGGTAAGTGGTTTCCTAACTCCCATGTTTAAGAACCACTCAACTGCCTCTTTTCTTTCTTTCTCTCTTTCTCTCTTTCTTTCTTTCTTTCTTTCTTTCTTTCTTTCTTTCTTTCTTTCTTTCTTTCTTTCTTTCTTTCTTTCTTTCTTTCTTTCTTTCTTTCTTTCTTTCTTTCTTCATATATATATATATATATACACACTAGAGTACCGTGCACGAAATTTGTGCACTTGGAGGGGGTCCCTCAATCCAGCCTGCACCCTCTCACAGTCTGGGAGCCTTCGGGGGATGTCTGACTGACGGCTTAGGCCCACTCACCACAGGGAATGGACCTAAGCTGGCAGCTGGACATCCTTAGCACTGCCGTGGAGGTGGGAGAGGCTCCTGCCACCGTCGCTGCACTTGCCAACCATGAGCCGGGCTTCTGGCTGAGCGGCACTCCCCCTGTGGGAGCACACTGACCACCATGGGGCAGCTCCTGCGTTGAGCATCTGCCCCCTGGTGATCAGTGCGCATCATAGTGACCGGTCATTCCACTGTTCAGTCGATTTGCATATTAGCATTTTATTATATAGGACTAGAGGCCCAGGGCACAAAATTCATGCACTGGTAGGGTCCCTAGTGGCTGCCGGCTACTGGCCAGATACTCCCTCCCTTCCCCTGGCCAGCCCTGCCCCCTGGTCGAACTCCTGGATGATCTCACAGTTGAGGGGACAATTTGCATACTACACTTTTATTATATAGCATTATTTTTCAATTACAGTTTACATTCAATATTATTCTGTATATTTCAGTAGTTAGAAAACCATGTGTTTTACAGAGTAGTCCCCAACTGCCTTTTTAAAATAGCATCTTATTTTGTGTATTTATATCTTGGTTGACTGTTATAAAGTGTAACTTTCTGAATGAGAAAAATTATGAGCTAAAATGGAGGTTTCTTTGAGTTACTTACTTGCAATGGTTTGCCTAAATATGAAGGTAGTGGGTGGGGCTGGTCATGAAATTGTATCATACCTTTTAATTCAGTAGGGCATACATTTATAAATAAACTCTCTGTGAGGAAGACATTCTATAACCTGATTAAAATCTGGTCTGGTATTTGAAATGCATTGCAATGTCCAGACATAAAATAGCTTGGACCTTATAACAGGAAAATACTGGCTTAAAGAGTTGGACCATTAAAGATGTTGGCAAATAGATGGTTCAAGGCCAATTGCATCTTGATAAAGCAGGAAGACTGAAGTTAATATAGACTGTGTCTCAGTTAGAGGGGTTGGATGCCAATCTCTCCTAAAATAGAAGAAAAAGACTTGGTGTAATTTTTCCTCTCCTTTTCACCTTTCTTGTTTGACAAAGAAAAGACATGGGATAGGAGAAAGAAGTTAAAATTGCTAGTAATAAAGATGAAAAATGGATGGCACCTGCCCTCAAGGGACTCCTGGTCCAGAAATGGTGGCAGACACAGAAGCAAAACGGGATGCTAGATGGAAAAATAGGAGTGTGTATAAAGCACACAAACATTGCAGAAGAGGAAGTAGTGACCTAGAGAGAGAGAGAAAGTATCGGGAAAGCTGGAAAGGAGAAAAACCTGAACTGAAGTTTAAATACCTTGACCAAGTGGGTAACAGAAGAAAAAAGTAAAGTCCGTACAGAGGCACAGAGCATGAAATGAGCTGACATGGGGAGCCTAGAAGGAATCTGATATTGCTGGAAAAAAGGGCTCAGAATGGAGAGATGAACTGATGGAGATGTAGGAGGTCGAGCTTGGGGGTGGTATGGGAAGCCACACCACTTCCACGGGTTTTGAGAAGTAGGGTTGAGTTTTCTGAAGGTTACTCTTGTGGTGGTGTCAAGAATGAATGGTTAGTCATCTGATCAACAAAATGAAAAGCTGGTTGTTTCAAAAAAGTAATTAAATAGACAAACTCTTGGCATGATTGATTTTTTAAGAGGCAGAAATAAACAGGACTAGATATGAAAAGGGACATTGAAACAGAAAAAGTAAATATTTGAAAATCATAAGAGAATCACATGAACAACATTAGGCCAATATATCTGAAACTTAGATACACTGGACAATTTTTAGAAAGCATAAATTATGGAAATTAACTGGAGAAGAAATTGGCATTGAATAACCAGTAAGGCAAGGGAAATTAACTCAATAGTTTTAAATATAATATAAATAATAGTAGTTCCAGAACACTTTGTGGACATTTTTTCCCCAAAAAATTCAAGGAAGAAATACTAACCCCTAATAAATAACGATTCTATGGAATAGAAAATCAGGGAAAATTCCCCAGCATATTTTATAAAACCATGATAACACTGCTGATTCAAAGCCAGACAAAGAGAGAAAAAGAATCAACCTCACGTAATATTGTCAGAGATGCAAAAACACTAAATAAATATTAGCAAGAAATCCAAAGTGAGTGTGTATATAAATATCACATAAATTATATCTTATATGGCATACAAGAGTTGTTTAACACTAGAAAATCAATCATGTAATTTATCACATTGACATATCACCATAGATCATGGAAAACATTCCATAAAATTCTGTTCATAATATTTAAAAAATCTTTGTCAACTAGTTTGACTCATAGTTCCATGACTTTTATTAAATTTAATTCAGGTAAAAAACAATGTTCCCTGGCCAGTGTGGCTCAATTGGTTGGAGCATTGTCCAGTGCACCGAAAGTTTCGATTCCTGGTCAGGGCACATACCCAGGTTTCAAGTTCCATCCATCCTGGTCCAGGTGCATACGGGCGGCAACTGATTGCTGTCTCTCTCTCTCTCTCTCTCTCTCTCTCTCTCTCTCTTTCTCTCTCTCTTTAAAACAATGAAAGCATGTCCTCCGGTGAGGCTTTAAAAAGACACACACAATCTAAGCTTTGTATGAAAAAGGAAAAGAATGAAATAAAAGAGAAAAGAGAGTGGAGGCAAAGAAAACAATTAGGAAGTCATTGTGGCAAATCCAGGTTCCAGATCCAGACATCTAAGACTAGAGAAAGCCCCGATGGTAGAGACTGCAGAGAGGGTGGGTTTCAGCAATGATTATGAGGAAAGACTGACAGAAGCTGGTGGTTGACTGAATGTGTGAGGGAGAAGGGTTGCAATGAAAAGACAGGAGTCTTTTACTGACTCCCAGCTTTCTGGGCTAGCTGGCTCTGTGGATGGTAATTCAATTAATCAAAGTAGAAAATGTGTTTTATCAGAATTAGCAAGGCTCTCTTGCATGAGGGAGGAATAACTATTTAAGAGTGCTGAGTATCAGCCTGAGAAAAAGCTTTTGCTGCCACTGGATTTCAGTTCATACCAGGAAAGGAGAGAGAGAGAGAGAGAGAAGAGAGACTATTGGATTTTGCAGCCTAAGCTGGGCCTGTCAGAGTCGCCACTTGAATAAATGTTTACTAAACTAGCCCAAACCTTCCAGCAGTTTACACAGTGTATAAATCAGTAGGGGGCTGAGGCTCTTGGACACCCACAATCATAGTAGCTAAGAAAAAAACAAACGTTATCTTGGAAGCATATAACTAAATCTGGAGTTAAGAAATGCCTAATGATGGTAATAAGAGTGATAAAAATATTTTTTTATATTGAAAACAGAGCAAAGAGGGAAAGATGTTTCCATTTTCTTTCTTTTTTTTTAAATATATTTTATTGATTTTTTACAGAGAGGAAGGGAGAGAGATAGAGAGTTAGAAACATCAATGAGAGAGAAACATCGATCAGCTGCCTCCTGCACATCTCCTACTGGGGATGTGCCCGCAACCAAAGTACATGCCCTTGACCGGAATCGAACCTGGGACCTTTCAGTCCGCAGGCCGACGCTCTATCCACTGAGCCAAACCGGTTTCGGCCATTTTCTTAAATCTTGCTTTATCAGATATTTTTTTATGTTCTTATAAATACTTGTTGCATTTTGGGTTACACTTGAGCTTTGTTTACAACAGATGTCATTTTTATAGAAAATAACAAAATATAAGATTTTGGTCCTCAATGACCACATGCTGGTGACTACCAGAATTGCCTTTTTTGTTCCCCTTTATTTCTCTGATTTGCCCTCTCAATTTGATAATATCTATGTATGTTTGTTTCACCCATTGTACTGTGAATTGAAATGTATCAAAATCTGTATGTATCAAAATCTGTAGAAACAAGCCAAACCAAGTCACCATTTTACTATATATTTGCAAAGTATCAAGACAGTTAATGGCTAAATATTTCTATGCAGCTACCCAGCCTAGGAAAAGAGTGGACAAAACTATAGAACATGGAAGGCCATTTCCAAAGCCATAATATCCTACCGAAGGCAGCTGCCAAAAGGTTCTGTTACTAGCTAGACCAGTCTTCCCAAGATGGTTGAGAATGATGACGACTTCATTTGGCTTTGACGAAGTTCATTCAGGTGTGAGTTGGGGAGAGAGTGCTGGAAAAGAATGAGTGGTCCATCTAGAGTTTGTGTAGTTTTGTCATAACTGACTGGTGCTTCAACTTTAACCTTTGGGACACCAGACTACAGACGGCATTACCCAGGGACCAAACCCAGATCACAGGGAGAATGAACAAGAACCCTTTGCCAGGAGCAATCTTCTTCTGATCTGATCCAAGTGGCAAGATCCACAGCAGGACAAAGGAACCTTTGAAAGGGACTTGAAAAAGAGTTCAGTTACTCTGCGGTTAACCCATCAAAGACGTCTTCCTGTAACCCAGAGGACAGCAGGCCTCGACATGTGCTGGCCATTTGGAAAACAGATTCATATGGAGTAGATCAAACATTTCAGGAGAGCCCCTTGCCTTGAAAATATGGGGCCTTATGAAAATCATTAAGCAATTCATTGATATTTATTTGCCTACACCGTGCTCAGCACAGCGAGCAGGAAGACGCGGATGAGAACCACTGACCCAGTTTCAGAGGCCCCAGTTCAGGGAAGAAGGATTCCCTTACATGCCTGATTTTTAAGAGCCTTTTAAGAAGACATCCTACCACACAGCTGGCATAGGAAGGCTGTCTTGGCTGCCTTTAACTGTGTATTAGGTTAACAGCTACCTCAAGCTTCTTAGAAACCTAGAAATCCCCAGGCAGCTAGAGGAATGCCACAGGACTAAGAAAACCCTTGCAGTCTCAGAGCTTGAAGCAGAAAAATATTTCCAAACATCTTCCTTTCTCACTCTGTGGCACTTTGTGTAACCCACTCCCAGCCTCATAAAACATGGGTGGCTCCACAGCGAGCCCAATAATCTGTTCTTCCTAATGAGCCACAACTCTTTCATGGCCCGGGTCCAGCGGACCTGGAAGTGAACAAGGAGCAAGTTCATGTGTTCACTTTGGGAATTGCCAGGTACATGAGTTCCTTCTGAACCAAAGTAATCCTGCTGTCAGATGCAGGGGACTTACTTGGCTTGCTTTAAAGTTTAAGAAAGTAGTCCCTGAAAGATTCATCAGCCTCCTAGCCTCAACTTTTAAAAAAATATATTTTTTATTGATTTTTAGAGAGAGAATGGGGGAGCCTCAACTTTTAAAAAAATATATTTTTTATTGATTTTTTAAAGAGAGAATGGGGGAGAATGAGAGAGAGAGAGAGAGAGAGAGAGAGAGAGAGAGAGAGAAACATAGATGTGAGATTGGCTGCCTCCTGCACACCCCCTACTGGGCATGTGCCTTGACTGGGAATCGAACCGGCAACCTCGACAACCTTTTGGTCAGGGGACAACACCCAACCAACTGAGCCACCCTGGCCAGGGCTCAACTTCTATTTACTCAGAGGCAAAGTTCTCATCAGTGGAGAAGGGCTCATCAGAATGCCATGATTCTTATACTTTGGACTTTCGAATCTAGCCCTGGGGGATGCCAAATGCAGAGTCTGAGGCTCTTGGAAGTTGGGCTCAACTTTTCCCAGAACATTACAGAGGTCGAAAAATCTATCCTCAAATATTTAGCACATATGTTCTGAGATTCATTAAGTTCCAAAATTAAAAACACAACTTTAAAAGATCCAGCTTTGGTTCTTCTACAAAGCACATATTCAAGGAATGTTTGTTGACTGATGAATTTGTTAGCTGATAAATACGAGAAATGCAGTTTGCTTTGTACCACATAGCAGCTGAAACTGCTAGGAAGACATTTCTCCCTAGTTTGTCATTATACACGTTTTAGAAAATGAATTACCTAACCCTACCTGTGTTTGAAAAGCCACTTTCCTCACAAAGCCTTCCTTATATGCTCCCCTTTGGCATTTTTCAGGGGAAGAGCTGTCACTTGGCTTTGAATTTTTAATTAAATTTTTGTCATCTCAACCTCGTAGTTCCCAAAGGGAAAAATTCTATCCAAAATTTGTCTACTTAAATTTGGGAGAGTAACTCCCTCAGGATTCAACATGGATTCTTGCACAAAGCACATATTCAATAACTGTTTGTTGACTGATCAATTTGTTTGTTGATAGATATTAGAAATACCGTCTGATTTATGCCATATGGCAGCTAAATTTGCAATACACAAAAAGCATCATTCTCTGCTACTTTTTTATAGCCCACACTTGGAAGAAATGTTGTCTTAAAAGATCCTTTCTGAAGTCTCAAGGTAACTTTGGACACCAGTATTTAAGGGGAAATAATGTGTTTTATGGCGTAAAATCAGAGAGCAACTACGTAAACATCATCACCACAAATAATGCAACACTACAGTGACACTTTCTGTTGATTGACTGAGATGTTGGTTAATTTCTAATAGGCTCATGACAGCCATTTCTGTAGTAGATAGAGGAGTCTTAGTTATGACAGATCCTTTATAGATAAACTAGTTGGGCTTTTCAGAGTACAAGATATATTTTTTATGCTTTTTGTATTAAGGAAGGGAGGGAGGGAGAGGGAAAGGGGGAGATAGAGAGAGAGCAGTAAAGGAAGGAAGGAAGGAAGGAAGGAAGGAAGGAAGGAAGGAAGGAAGGAAGGAAGGCCAAAGAAAGAACAAAAGAAAAAAGCTCTTTGTTAAAATATCCACATACATGACTTAACCACTTGTAAGCTACTGACATATTTGTACACATAACAAGAATATCAACATAGGAAAGGGGGGAAAAAAGATTTCTGACCTTAGAAAATTTAATTTGAGGATATTTTCCTCGTAAAACATTATCAGTGACCACTCTGCCCCACTCCATCTTACTTTCAGGATGAGCCTGAGGGAAAGCTCATTCTAGGAGTGGACCTAAACTTTAGAACTCCTAAGTGGTACCCTACTTAGCAGTGCTTCAGCTGTAGAGGCCCTTCCGAAAGAAGCCTGGGACATGGGTGTTTATAGAAGCTGGAACTTCTCGTACTTGGGACAAAAGCCTCCCTCCCGGCATGTATTGACTCCTTGTGGTTGACTCTGCAGACATCCTCTCAGTTATCACTCCATTGAGGGTGGGCTGTCTGTTTTATTTGCGGAGGGCTGGCACATGGGAGGTGCTCACTGCTTATTAGTGGAATAATGAATTTTCCCATCAGCCCTATGAAAGAGCAGCATGAGGTATTTGCTGGAAGGGGAAATGGAAATGGGAAGTAAGTTGCCTGAGCTCTTGGTGGAGCCCTCACTTGCACCACTATCTCTCTGACCAGCATCTGTGCTGAGCCCTCCTGAGAGAAGGCAACTGTTTACCGAGGTACCGCCTCCTCTGAGTGCCCAGAGAGCTACTTCCAGGGACATCACTTCCTTTTGTGGCTAGGTTAAAAAAACCTCTTCTAATCCCTTGAAGATTGGCCAAAAAGAAAGCTGAACTATCAGGGCCTATATAATAGTGTTTTCCTGTGACCCTTTTTGTTTAAAGAATCAGGAAATGGTTACTCAGGCCCTCATAAAGTCAGCTCAGAGCTCTGCCTCTTCCTCTTTTATTAAGACTTCCTTGACTTGGAAAGAAGTTTCTATGCCAAGGATTATGCCAACAGTATGTACAAGCTGCCAAGCCCACCACCTCTTTCTTAAGGGAGCCGGGGCCTTTTCTTCTCCAGAACTTTATGACACAACTAAGCAAAAGCCAGCCATTTTCAAACACTCTTATACCACCGTTTTCACAAGATATTTTAGAAACCTTGCCATGTCTAGTTAAGCATTTAACGTAATACAAGTGTTCAGTAGCAAGAATCACATAAATATACTACTTAAAGATCAACATTGGTTATATATTAGTCAATATTAATCATTTTTACTGGATGTACATATTGATAACAAGTGTATATCAATTTAAAAAATGAGCAGGAACAAAAAAGTAGACTAATTGTTTTATGACTCCAGTGGAAGAATGCTTGAATCTATACTACTTAAAGATCAACATTGGTTATATATTAGTCCATATTAATCACTTTTACTGGATGTACATATTGATAACAAGCGTATATCAATTTAAAAAATGAGCAGAAAAAAGAAAAAGTAGACTAACTGCTTTACGACCCCAGCGGAAGGATGCTTGAATTTTGTATAAATTGACTCTCCTATATTGTTAATCTTGCAATTGAGATGATAATATTATCCAGGAAGCTGCCATTCATTTGAATTGAATAAGATGTTATATGTAAACCACACAACACAGAATCTGGCGTTTGTGCGTTGCTTTAGCTGTCCACGGCAGTCATTGATAAAACCGAGGCCACTCCAAGGTAAGGAGGCATTATTGTAAAACTGGCCATGCTTGTCTGCTTTGAATATTACCCCTGGTGTGACCATCAGTGGAATTCATTTTGGATCTGTTAGGAATGGATTTCTTTCTATGTCAAACACAATAAAACACCAGTGGTCAAATAGGTCCTGAATGAAACCTCACTCATCCTACAAGTTTCATCTTGAATGCCACCTTCTCTATTACATCTTTTCTGATTTTTCCTCTAAGCCAGTGTTCTCACTCTCTCATGAACACCCCAAAACTTGGCTTTCACCCCTCAGAGGAGACTTCCCCTGCCCTGCATATTATGTTGCTGTCTCTTTTCCTTGTCTCCTATTAGATTTGAAGTCCCTTCAGAGCAGGGATCAGACTTATCTTCACATTTCCTATAAGCAGAGCAGTGGGCGTTGGACTTAGAAGCTCAATAAAAATGTGGTGAGTTGGAATGAATTGTGACCCACCCTGGCTACTAGGCCCTGGGCCAGCTTTAGAGTCCAGAACACAATAGGGTCTTGTATTCCCAGCTGTGCACACCCACAAACATATACTAAACACCTGGAAACATGGGGACACTTAGTTGCTTGGCAAATACTCTCCCTCCCAGGGTGTCTTCCCTTTTGAGGAGACAGCTGGCCTGCTGCTGATTCGATGGGGCCCTCCCGGGCATGGCCCATTACTGCAGCACACGGCCAAGTTCACTGTGCCAGGGACCAAGGAAAGAGCAGGGTCCAAGTAGGAGAGTGTCAATGCCAAGAATGTGCTCTCAGACTCAGAGGGAAGCAGGGCACCCTGCAAGGGAGAAACGATGTTGAATTTGCCCTGAAGCCTCCTCCCCCTCCTGCCCTCTTTTCCTTCTCCCTCCTCCCGCTTCCCTCCCCCGCACCCTGTCCTCTTCTGCCACTTGGTCCCGAGGAGCTTGGAATTCAACCCAAATCCCCAAGGAGAGGCCTCCCCTCCAGGGAGGTCAGGGCGCTGCCCCACTTCCTCCGTGGGGTGCTCTCACTGGCAGTGGCTCTCGCTGCTCTGTGTTAAATACAAATTGCAGTGATCAGTTTCCAGGAACTTTAGTGGAAAGTCAATTCCCCCCAAACCCTCAAGACTTTCCCCAGATCCTGAAGGGATTACAATGATCATAGTTATTAGTATTTACAAAGCCCACATCGTTTCGAAAACAAGGTTTTCTTGAAGGAACAAGATGGAGTAGGATAAGCATGCAGCTTGCAGAATGCACCCTCTGATTCTGCTTCCTTGACGAGAGTGACATGACCGGCTGGAGTCCGGTTGGGCGGGAAGGCAGAAGGGCTCGGGCTGCTCCCCGAAGCCCAGACAGAGTTGCCAGATTTCGTGCAATAAAGATACAGGACGCCCGGTTCCATTTGAATTTCAGATAAACAACGAATCATGTTTTAGTGTAAGCATGTCCCAAATATTGCATGGGACACACTTATACTGAAATAATAGTCGCTGTTTATCTGAAATTCAAATGGAACGGGCTCTCCAGAATTTTATCAGACAGCCCTCAGCCCGGGGAGAGTCAGGACAGCAAAGAGGTTTTCACCAACAAAGCTTCTTTCAAAGCCCTGGCTGAATGGCTTTGGACGACATTTCAGGGCAGGCCCTGCGTTTTCCCTGGAGTGTGAGCTCAATGTCATAGAAAAACAATTGGGAGAATGAACAGTCAGTGAGCATTCCGCCCCTTCCTTGCCCTCAGCAGCCTGTGGCAAACTGCTCCCCCTCAACCAGCTGTGGAGGAAAAAAGCTTCTCTTTAAGATGGCTCTCCCCTCCCCTTTCACAGATTGGATTGTTTCTTGGATTTGCTGGAGAGCTGCTTTTGCTAATTGCTTGCAGGCTGCAGTCCTACCGAGCCTGTCAGCTGTGGAGGTGGCGTGGAGGGACTGAGAGGTAAAGAGCAAGGGGCTTGCGGCCAGGCAGACCTCAGCTGGAAATCTGGCTCTGCCAGTGCCTGCCAGTGACGCACCGGGCACGTGGCTTACCTTCTCTGGACCTGAGGGGGACATGAAACTGGAGCATCTACAGTGCTGGTCACAGTGCCTGACACATAGTAGGTGCTCCTTTAACATTAGCCATTGTTATGACTATTGTATCTCTTCAGCATGTCATACATGACAGTGACACCTGGAATAGAGTCTACTCAAGTCTGGGACTTAGAAATTCTGGAACACGGATTCAGAAGGCCGTGAAGCCCTTGTACACCAGGAAGGGATAACTGGATTGAAAGATGACCCCACCACTCTTCCTAAGAGCCCTGCCCCATTCAGTCTTGCAGCAGCCGGCACACTGGCCACCTCCAAAGTCAATGATCAGGTCACCAAGTGGACATGAATTAGATCACCACAAAAATGTACTGGGAGTGAGAAGTCTACTTTGAGAAGTAGGAATGACAAGGAGAGAAGAGGAAGGAGGGAGAGTGAACAGGAAGGAAATGAAGGGAGGGGGTGGGAAGCAGAGAATTTGATTGTTAAAAGCCACCTCTCTGTGCACATGGGTATGGTGGTCATCTGTTTGAGGCAGCTCTCTAGTGGCTATTCTTCTCTTAGACCTTCTCTGGTGGTTCAGGTTCAGTCCAGGCACATGGAGATGGGCACGTGACTCAGGTCAAGCTAACCAAATCCACAGACAGCTGGCCCTGAGCCCTGGGCTGAGTGATTAAAAACAGTGTCAACTTTTTCCTCCTAGTCTTTGACACTGAAAGGAAGTGAATGTCTAGAACCTCTGAAGACAACTTACAACCGAGGATACAGATGAAGATTTACATCTTAAAAATGGGAAGGCCATGGAAGAACCAGATCAGCCGCTGAGAGAGGAAAGGGAAAAAATCCTGTGACATCCTTCAAGCTCCTGCATCCATCCCAGAGCCACTTACAGGCAGGTCGAAATACAACCTATTTATTCTTTAATTCTGTTTGAGACACACTTTCTGTTACTTGCAGACACAGCTACAGCCGGTCTCATGGCTCCCAGTCCATTCCTGTCTTCCCAGGACTTGATTTTGGAATCTGCCCATTTGTAGCTACTAGGATTCATCTCAACCTGCTTATTTGCCAGTGGTCAAGACCCTCCATCCACTGCCACTATCACTTGCTGTGATGGGTGCCGCCAGAAATACAAAAAGAGGAATTATACACCCACCCTCCAGTGTATGATCCCATAGAGACAAGAGAGAAAAGTAAAAACAAGTACATGAATGATTATAAAATTAATAGTAAATTTCAATAAATACTAAGTACCTTCTCATCATAACAAGATCTATATCAACATACAAGAAGTGACTGAAAGTTATAAGGAAAATACTATATGGTACAAAGCAGGGAGAGATTGCAGTCAGTGAGGGTGGGGTGGAAGTGGGGCAGAAAATGGAGGAAAAGGAGCTAGGATCAGAAAAGACCTCAGGAAGGAGATGATAGTTAAGGAAAAAAAAATTCTTGGAACACATAGGAATTAAACTGCCCGGATGTGAATCCTAGCTCTATCACCTACTGGTTTTATGATCTTGGGCGACGTACTTAGCCTCAATTTGCTCATCTTTAAAATAGAAATAATAAGCCTGCTGGCATGGCTCAGTGGTTGAGTGTCAACTTATGAACCAGGAGGTTGCAGTTCGATTCCCAGTCAGGGCACATGCCAGGGTTGCGGGCTCAATCCCCAGTATGGGGCATGCAGGAGGCAGCCGATCAATGATTCTCTCTCATCATTGATGTTTCTATCTCTCCCTCTCCTTCCTTCTGAAATAAATAACCGTACTTTTTAAATAAGGATAATAATATTTGTATGGATCTCACAGACTTGTCATGAGAAATCAATGGAATAATCTCAATAAGTATTAAAATAGTGCTGGCATATAACAGCAGCTTAATACATGTTAGCTATTATTATTTGGGATGTCTCAAAGAATGGGTAGGATTTTCATAACTGGAAAAAGAAATTTATAACTGAAAATAATAAATAATAGTTATAATGATGAAGCTGACCTTAAATGTGTGAATGATGAATTTGGACTTGGTTTTATAGGCAAGGAGCTATGGAAGACTTCTGAAGTGGGTCTCTGATATTATTACTGGTAGAGATATGCTGTGAAAAGGTTGCTCTCACAAACGTGTAAAATGGATTGAAGGACAGGAAGGACATGATCAAAAGAGCGGAGTACACAGCGGGTTGTTAGCCCAAGGGAGAGCACGAGAGAGAGCAGAGCAGAGTCTGAGCTGCCTGGACTCCCTAAGGAGCAGGAGGAAGAGGAAGAGAAATTAGGGAAGGAGGCTGAGAAAAGGTGCATGGAAAAAACTAGAAAATGCTGCAAATGCTGTCATGCAAACAAAAAAGAGCATCAGGAAGAAGGGATTGAAGTGTAGGTCAAGTTTACAAAGAAACCAAGGAGGTAATAACAGACAAAATATGGTTAGACAGACTAGAAGTCCATTGTAAGAAAAAAAAATGTTTTAAAAAAACCAACAGGAATTTTTGTGGACCGATGGTGATAAAGGCCAGCTTTTAGAAGATATGGGTTGGATGGACCGTGAGCCAGCACAGAGGAGGTGGAGGCAGCAGTGTGGGAACCTCTGCACAGAAGTTTGGTTGCTGTGAAAAGCATTACTATATTCACCAATGTCTGGTTCTGCTGCCCTTCCTGGCATGTGGAAGACGGTACTTCTCAGTGTCCTTGAACTTGGGAGGAGGCCGGTGATGGTTTTACAGTGGAATGTGAAGTGGGTCACTTCTGGACAGAGGCCATGAGAAGCCCCTGCCTGATTTTTCCATCTCTCTCTCCCCGCTACGGTGGTCATGGAAAAGGCCTCTTTACTCAGATGACACGATCACAGGTTGAAGCCCCTTATTGCTGAGTCGCTGTCTAAGAGAATAACTGCTCTCGAAGAGGCTCACCTGCTCTTCTGTGGCCATTGCGTCAAGAAGAAATAAATTCTTGTCAAGCTGCTGAGATGCAGAAGTGGTATGTTCTCATAGCCTTGTCTTATCCCTGCTAATGGATAGTGAACTGAAAATAAAAGCTAGGAAAGTAGCAAAAGAGAAGGGCAAAGTCAAAGAAAGGATGTTTGTATTTCTATTTTTTGAGTTTTCATCATTTTAGGACAAGTGAGACCCAAGCATGCTTGTTAGGAAAATGGAAAGATTTGGTAGAGAGGAATAATCTAAGATGACAAAGCAGTGTCCCCAAAAAAGCAGGAAATATGACAATGCACAGGCCCAGAGGTGGTTTTATACTTTTCTCCCAAGAAAGATGAAAAATCCAGACCCAAGATGAATGAATACCTGGCAGTGGGGTTGGAGATGGGAGTTGAGGGAACCTACCCTCACCAGCCTATGCACTTGACTTCTGAGACAGGAACATGGAGGTTGGAATTTGGAATCCTTGGAGTAGAGCAATTTCAAGGGATGACGTGTGTCCACGACTGAAATAACCATGCATGCAATGATCTCCTTTGTGTATCAGCCTCTGGCAGCCGTCCATGAGGGATGACTGGCAAGGCCTGCTACAGACTGCATTTCATTCTTTTAGTTTAAATTTTATAGGCATTTTTTAAACAGAATCATTAATATGTAAAAAGTAAATCAAGCCATGCCCAGAAAGAGTTAAAACTGGTTTTTCCAAGTTCTAGCCTAGCCCTCCACCCCCACTGTGTCCCCATGTCCTTTAATGAAATTAGCTATTCCATTGACAGGCCAGGGCTGGTCCCCTCACAGAACAACACATGCTGTGCTCTCCCTGGGAGTGCACTCACCATGAACTTTGAGCCACACATCTGCTGCAGAGAAGGAACTCTTATTCCCAAACGGCTGACATTCGCTGAAGATGCTGGGTTCATCTTCACCGTCGCCTATTTGTATTAGATGGGCTGCTGGAGAATCAGAGGAATAAATTCAGTTACTTTGTCCAGATCTCATTACAATGCACCCCCAACTATTGTTCTTTTCATCAGCTTGATGTTATTCTAAGACTCTGTTTCTGCAACGTGAATATTTGGATTACAACCATTTTCCATCCTTATTTACCCTCATGTTTGTATCTGGACCCTGGATATATTTTCACAATGTCACCACTGCAAGCTTTTTTGGATTTAAAGTAGTTGGCAAACGTTTTGTGTAAAGACCCAGATAGTAAATATTTTAGGCTTTGTGGGACATACAATTTCTATTGTAACTACTGTACTCAATTCTGTCCTTGGAGCATCGAAGACAGCCAGAGAGAATAGCTACATGAATAAGGATGGTTGTTCCAATAAAACTTTATTTACAAAAATAAAACAGTGGGTGGGATTTAGCCCGTGGGTTGTATTTTGCCAACCCTGGTTTAAAGTATGAGTTAGTAAGAAGGCTTCAGGTGAACTGAGAGACAAAAATCAATATCTTTTCCTGTTCATCTCCTAGAAGGAAAAAAAAAACTAAAACATTTTGTTGGACATTTTATTTTTTCTGCGGATAACAGTATGGGATTTTTCTTCTTTCCATGCATATAGTGCAACTTAAATTTTGATATTCTTCTCCCCCTCACACACAAAAAGTTGCGATGAGCAGTAGAATTTAATTCAGAAAAGAGAAGATTATGTGGCTAAAAATTGGGGGATGAAAGTATCACTTATCTGCAAAAACAGTGTCTTCTTTAAAAACTGATTACCCAGACATTGAGTTGATTATAAGAGATGTACAGTAAAAACAAATTTGTTGACCTTCATTTCAGAGATCAAAGGTTAAATTCATACCCTTAGGATGGTTCTGTTAAATCACTCCCAAGCAGCCTGGTGACATATTTTCGAAAAATATTTCTCTCCGACTTTATCAAGTGTTCTTTGTGTTCTGGAGACATGATTTGAAGTCCCAGCTGGAGCTGAGACCACATGAGGCTCAGATAGCTGAAATTCCTCTTCAACTACCTCCAGAGGCACATGGTTAGTTGGGATAGACATTCATTGCAAGGGTTCACACTGCTGAGCCTAGTTGTTCATCAAATATTGAAATTAACATTGTACACTGGTAAACAAAGGACTGTATGAACCGTTCATAAATAAAGAGCTAAGATTGACCACTTTGATGTCCTTGACATTAGGTTGAAGAAACACGTTTAAATTGTAATGTTCATCAATGATTGGATGTTCCCAATTTCCTTGACTCTAAGCAATGTCCCAGAGCAGAACCCCAACATTTCAAAAACTAGGAACACTTGTGTACAATTCTACTGCTCTCCTTAACTTGCTTTGGGGGAAAAGAATCTCAAAACTTAAGATGCAATATATTAGAAGGTGGAAAATGCCATACTGTTGTCTGCAGAAAAAAAAAATGTCCAACAAAATGTTTTAGTAATTTGTGTACAACCCAAAAACATTTTTTAAAAACAAAGCACATTTTCTGTCTCTTTAATTATAAACTCATACAAAACCTTTCAATAGCAATGGTTTACAAAATTCATTTCATCACAAAGTTTTATCAGTCCATAATGGGATGAAAATAATTAAGATACTGGTGTAAGTATTTTACATAGTGAAGTGCATTTTATTTAAAGAACCTTACTTTAGTCTCTCTATTTTTTGTTAAACAATCAACTTTAATTAATTTTACTTAATTATTATTTAATAAAATGATGTTAGCAACCCTATATTTGTCCTGGTTGTTTTAAACTACAATTGCTATGGACTTAGTTATGCCCTCTGCAACTCATATGTTTAACACCTAATCCCCAATGTGATAGTATTTAGAGATGTTATTTAGGGGGTCTTTGGGAGGTAACTACAGTTAAATGAGGTCATGAAGTTGGGACCCTCTTGATGGATCAGTGGCTTTATAAGAAGAGGAAGGGAGAGAGATTTCTCTCTCTCCACCATGAAGACACAAGAAGGTGGCCATCTGCAGGCCAGGAAGAAGGCCTTTACCAGGAATCAAATCAGCTGGCGCTTTGATCTTAAACTTTCTAGCCTTCAGAATGGTGAGAAATAAATGTCTATTGTCTGAGCCACCCAGTCTATGGTATTTTGTTATGTCAGGCCAAGAGGGCTAA
Source organism: Myotis brandtii (assembly GCF_000412655.1). Taxonomy (NCBI): domain Eukaryota; kingdom Metazoa; phylum Chordata; class Mammalia; order Chiroptera; family Vespertilionidae; genus Myotis; species Myotis brandtii. The sequence continues at coordinate 3,634,413 of NW_005368148.1, read as the reverse complement.
TAGAACACTTCTACTATTTAATGAGTAGGGAACTGAGAAGATAGAAGAGTATTATTGAACTTTTAATTATTAACATTTGCTGGCTCGATAAAGAGTAAAAAATTTGGATATTTTCTTCTCTACAAGGTTTGGAGGCTCTGTCCTTACTGGCTGACCCCTAAGAATCCGGAATGTAAAAACTAAGGTGAATAATGTTTTATCTTTTGGGCGCATGTGTGTATACTCAGGAGGAGGTGTCATCATTGATGTAGTAGGAGGCAGGTATTGGGATACCTGATTTGTCAGGTGAAGAAACAGAATTGATTTTTCTAACTGTGAGAGAGATGAAAATTAAACCTGAATGTTCCCACAGATGGCATTTCACTCATATAGCACACACTTCATTTTGTAGCATAAAGCAAACCAATGACAATTTAGTAATTGAAGTTTCCAGTAAGATACCTATCAGGTATCCAAGGCTTGGCTTTTTAATCTATAAATAGGGATAATAATATGTCCAATCTCATGGGGTTGGTTGGGAATTAGAGATAATGCATGGAACACACTAGTTTAGTTACTGGCATAAAATACGTGCTCAATAAATGTTTTGTGTTATTTGGATTATATGTTAAAAAGAGACAAAAAGGGCTGATTTTAATCATGGAATTACTTTCCCAAATTTTGAAGCAAAAATATAATTGCTAGATCTTTATCAAATAAAGCCAGTCAAATGGTTGGAAGCCTTTCATCTGTGACTTTGCTACTAAGCACGTGAGGAATGAGGGGATGATAATCAAAAAGGATGATAGCCCTGGCCAGGTGGCTCAGTTGGTTCGAGAGTCATCCCATACACCAACAGGTTTTGGGTTTGATTCCCGGTCAGGGCACATACCTACGTTGCAGTTTTGATCCCCAGTGGGAGTGTGTACAGGAGGTCAGATTGATGTTTCTCTCTCACATCAATGTTTCTCTTTCTGTCTCTCTTTCTTTCTCAAATCAACAAAACATATTCTTGGGGGAGGATTAATAAAAACCTTGCCTGATCACTGAAATGAGCCACCAACCCATAATATGTCAGCTAGAGAAAGTTGTATGATACTGATCAAAGCCCCTTTGGATATAAGGAACAAAAATCCACTTGCAGTAGCCAAGGAAGGAGGATTACTTAATCAATAATTTATCCAACAAATAGAGTGTTCACATTCTCTCAAGACCTAGTGGTATCTTATAGCATCTTAGGGTGAGGAGTCCAGCCAGACCTCATGGACTAGTGGTGGAATCTGGAGTTTATAAAGCAGGCCCTCTATTTTTCAAGACCTATGTGGTCTTTCTTATATCTTCTTATGCCTTCACTACCTTTTTTGTATCTACTTCATTTTTCTCTTTCTCGCCTTGCCTTTTTTCTCTGAGTGTTCAGTTTGGGCATGGCCCAGATCAGTTCTTAGGCCCAATCTCCATGTTCTCCCCACTCATGTACCAACTGAATCCTCCTCTCTGAGATTTAAAGCATCTAGAGAAGGGGTCTGGCTGGCTTAGCCTTCCCATGGTTCCCCTTGAGGTCAGATCACCTTATTTAGCTGAAGCCATTGTAGGGGTTCTCCAGTGTGCAAGCATGGTGACTCAGGCCCACTCATTTCCGGGCAATTTTGGAAAATGGGTTTATTGCATGCCCTGATCTCCAGGAGGGAAGAGGGATGAATTGATAATGATTCCTTGCAAATTTATCTCCCCCCCACCATGAAAAAGAAAACCAAAAGTCATGTCTATTCAGAAGGTACACATTCCTGTTTTTTTTTCAAAGGGCAACCTATAAACTCCTGGTTTTACATTATGTCCAAGTCTTTAGGGAAACACGTCCAGCAGTGGTTTGTGCCTGTTTCATACTTGTTTTCTTTTATTTGGCAGCAAAATAAAGATCGTGTTTCGAATAAAAGCCCAGATCTGTCCCCTTACACATTTCATTAAGCATTATATGCTCTTCCTGTCTCTTGTTCCACAGTCACGTCCAGGCATGCTTTACAGACTCCTTTGGTGGGAATATTTTGCTCATTTCTACATTTATGATTTCTTATACCACAAAATAAATCTAACATTTAACATAGGGTTGGAGGATTTGAGGAAGATAAAAGTATCTTATCAGCTTGTTGTTTATATTAACAAGTTAATAAAAAAAAAATTTTCTTGATGCTGTTTAAAAAAAAAACTGCAGGGAAACCTAAAGCTGGAATATATTTCTGGAGAGGACAGGAAGGACAGGGAGTGGGTGAGATCGTGGAGTTGGAAGTCTTAGCCCAGGCTTTACCCCTCCCAAGCTGTGTGTCCTTTAGGCAAGTCTCATAACCTTTCTGGGACTTACCCTCTTCTCATTAGTCATAGGGGTGATACTGCCTTGACCTTGAGCCCACAGATTTCTTTGAGGACACATTGAGAGTAAAATAATATGCTCTCACAAAAATACTTTCATGATTTGCGAATATGCTTCAAAAAATGGAAGACTAGTTAAAAGAATAAAAATTTCCTGAGCCCAGAAAACTGAGTGGAACTTCCTCCCTTGCCATGTGACTCCCATCAGCAGTTTCTGGTGTCTTTAGAGGCAGATGGGTCCAGACCCTTTGTACTAACTCTGCCCTGTCCAGTTCCCTACCATCTTGTAGACCGATCCCATCATATTCATCTCCCTGATGGTTCTTGGATCAGTCCCTCCAAAGTGGATGCTCATATCTGATAGTCATTTACTGGTAAAAACTAAATCAAAGTACATTAGCATCAAGCATGGTGCTAGGCTGTGACTTTATAATACTGATAAAAACAATAACAACATATCAGGTGGTCTTTTAAGCACTTATATCAATGATGTCATTTGATGTGCAGGACAAACCCTTGCTTAATAAGTTAAGAACTGAGGCAGGAGAGGTTAAGTAATTTGTCAGATGTTAAACAGACTGTTAGCTGTGGAATCAGGCTGTGAATCCAAAAGATCACTAGAACTTCCTCCCTGACCCCAAGGGGCTTATAATCCACTAGGAGGTTATATTTCACATTCCACTAACCACAACATAGAATGACACACCCAAGCCTAATGCTGTGGGCTAAGGAAACTCAAATGTGGGCTTATTTCCTCCTCTTTTTTATCAGGAGGGCTTCAAAGAGAAGTTAACAGCTGAGTTTGGTTTAGGCATAGAGCCAAGCTGACCAGATCTCCCTTGTCACCATTCACTTGGACTTACCCACCCAGAATTTTAGATATGATTCCTGCCAGAGATTTCAGTAGCCACATTAGCCTGGGTGTCAGTGAATTGAAGGTGGAGAGGGTGGGGGAAAAACCTCAGTTGAGGGGTCAAATGCTCAGTGCTTGATAATACTGCAAACTACCCATCATCCCATTTTCTATCTAGTGTGTGCTTGCTTCAGGCAACTCATAAAAGCTGAGGCCCTGGAGATCTTCTGGCTCAATGATAGCAGATAGATTTCATTTCGTGTGCCAACTCCAATCCACTGAGGGTTGCTGCTGGAACACTGGGTTTAGGAGGATCCTGAGGCTGTCAGGGATCAAAGGAAAAAATGCCTCAATTGATTAGTGATGTATGACATGGGCCCGGGAGTAGAAAATCATGGCATATATGCAATATGCATAGCAGACGGAATCTAATCCAACATGTTTGTTTTGTAGAGGAGGAAATAGGAAAGGTTGGATGCCTCAAAATCACTTAGCAGGTTAGTGGAGAGTTGCCTGGTTTCTAGTGCTCTTTCCATAACACCTCAGCTCCTGTCAAGGAATAATTGGTGCTCACAGATCAGCAGCAAAGCCCAGCAAGCAGATGACATTATGCTTAGTACAGTATCTGTGTTAAGTGTATTTCATTCTAATTCCTTGAAAGCTGATGATCCATGTAATGTAACTCTATTCATCAGAATATCTGATTATTCAGATCATTCCCTGACTTGGCTGGATAATGGCCAATAACCATCCCCCAGGCAAGGGGCAATTTATTCCAGACAAGAGAAAAGAAGACAGGTCAAGGTCTCCGTTCTTTTTCTAAAGAGCCAGTGATAAGCATTTATGTAGTTAGACTTTTCACCAGTCTGGCCTGAGATGTCAGTTAAACCTGATAAAATAAAATGCATTTGAAGGAATGATGGCTCTCTAAACAGCGAGCTCAGCTAAGTTAAACTCTGGTGGCCAGATTTCATCATCTCTAAGCATTCCTGAGGTACGAGCTAATCAAGGAGTGAGCCCTGAGGGACTAGTGGGAATTCCTAAGTAGAGAGGAAGAAAGGAGGACATACCTAGCAGGGGAACTGCATTTACAAAGGTTTGGTGGTAAAAAGGAGTGGAGCCCCTCGGTGGGGAGTAAGATCAGACTTGGAGCAATTGAGAAGCAAATGTACACGGTGAGAAGAGCCTGGACTTTGCAGTCAGATGGACTTCCAACTCAATCCTAACTCTGCCACTTACCAGCTGCAGGATCCCAGCACTGTGTGCAACTTCTCTGGGTCTCAGTTGCTTCATTATATGTCCTTCAATCTATCTATATAAAAGGCTAACATGCAAAGTGTCCCCTCAGGAGTTCAACCAGGAGACTAGAAGTTCGATTGCTCGCTATGACGTGCGCTGACCACCAGGGGATGGCACAGAACGAAGGAAGGCCCCTGCTGGCAGCTGGCAAAGGGAGGCCCAGGCCGGCAGCCGGAAGGCCCTGATCGGCCCTGATTGCTGGCCAAGCCTAGGGACCCTACCCGTGCATGAATTTTATGGACCGGGCCTCTAGTATGGTATAAAAAAAATGGCTGAGATAATAATGTCAAACACTTGTACACAGTTCTTGGAATTTAGTTAATGCTCGACAAATAGTCAAGTAATTCATTAAAATGCTGGCTTATTATATTTTGTAGGGAAAGCAATACTGGGCCAGGCATGAGAAGTTTTGAGTTCTGGTCCCAGCTCTGCTACAAGCCAACACTGGGACCTCGGATGCTTGGATATAGTAAGCATTAAATAAATATTTGCAGGATGAATGAATGAGAAAATTCAAGAAGGATTTCACATCTATCTAAGGAAGACTGATTTCTCAGATCCCTTTTAACATAACATTCTTTTGATCTCTATATTTCTCACAGATGGTCAACTCCACTGTGAGTTGGGCACCGTCCTGACCATGAGACTAAAGTCCCAGGAAAGTTCATAGAATACAGCGCTTGACCTCAGCAGTCCCTGGGCTGAGTCACACCTGAAGATTTTACCCCAACTACCCAGAGATCCCATAATGCTCCACTTCACCTTGGAGTTGACTGACTCCAAGCAAAGGAAAGCAGATTTTAAAACAAGGGATAGCCCAGGGTGAATGAGACCTGGGGGTGCGTCCCAGCCTCTGCTCATGCATATGAATTGCTGTCACAGCACTGTTCTCTTCCTTGGCTTTCAGCCTCTCACCTGTGAATCAGGGCTTTTGCTGCTTGGCCACCATGAAAGGTCAGGACACTCCATCCACCCTTGACCCTGATCTGCCACATTCAGGCGGGGCGCCAGCTTGTTCAGCAGAGAGGGAATGGCAAGCTGGGTTTGCTGAACCATCAGGGCACCAGCTGGGCTCAGGGAAGGCCGTACTTTCCCTGGCTTCCTGTTCCCTGGCGGAGATCCCCTGGTGGTGTGGGCTCAGACCCAGGAGGGGGCAAAGGCACTCAGAGGCAGGGAGACAGCAACATTCACAAGATGAGAGTTCAAAAGGAAATAGCACAAGCTGGAAGTAATTGATGTGTCTTTTGTGCTTCAAATATGCCTGCTTTTGTTTATTTTTTTAATCTCAACAAGTCACAAGCACTGCATGGTAAATCAGATTTCTGTTTCCCCCCACTTTTGGGACTCCAGCTTAAGAGGAGCTTTTACGTGGCTTTAAAGATAAAACTTCAGAAGGCCCTAGCTCTGTGCCCAGGAGGCAGGGAAAACAGCCATCAGACAGGGAGAAGGAAGCTACAAAGGCTGGCTCATCAGTCCTCCCTGAAAATGAGGTTGGAACTAGGAAGTACAATGCGATGGGAACCAGCTGATAAAAGCAGGAGCCAGGGGACCAGAGAAGTCCAGGGGCCAGTTTGTTATTAATGTAGTATCAATAGGAAATTGTTACAGGTCTCCAAGCAGAGGACAGACTGTAGGAATATTCTGCTGATGAAAGATGTTTCTAGTATCTTTTCTTGTCTCAGATTAAAACAACTGGTAGAGAGGACACACCAACCAACTAGTAGTTCAAATTCAGATTTGGAAATAGAAAGGATGGGGCTAGTTTGTAATTTTTCGAACCTATGTCTTACTCAAATAACAAGAATGTTTTTAGTGCTACAATATCATTTAGTTATGTATTCATTTATTCAATAAATAATTATTAAATATCTACGATATGATCATTCCTCTGGGAGATACAAGAGAGAAATAAATTGATAGTCGCATCAACAGATGTGTATAAAAATGTGCTAAAATCAAAAAGAGAAAAAGGACACAATTAACTGTCCAAGGGCAGATGCTCTAGGACAGTGATGGCGAACCTATGACACGCGAACTCATTTTTTTGGTTGATTTTTCTTTGTTAAATGGCATTTAAATATATAAAATAAATATCAAAAGTATAAATCTTTGTTTTACTATGGTTGCAAATACCAAAAAATTTCTATATGTGACACAGCACCAGAGTTAACTTAGGGTTATTTAAAATGCTGGCATGCCGAGCTCAAAAGGTTTGCCATCACTGCTCTAGGACATAATCAGTCTATTGACAGAGAACTCCCTAAGAGCTGGAGTGGTTTGAGAGGGACAGGTGGGGGAGAGGGCAGCAGGAGCTGGTGCAAAGGGAACATTCCAGACCAGGGGAAAAGATTGGCAAAGGTTTGGAGTGTGGCGCAAGCAGCGTATCTGAAGGACACTGGTATGCCTGAGATGGAGATATTCAAAAGTTCTCCTGGAAACAAAAGGGAGTCTTTGCTGACTTTCAAGACCAGAGTTTACCACATTAAATGGTAATTTAAGAAGATGAATGAATCTGGCAGCCATGTTCAGAGAGGGCAGAGTGGGAGAGTTGGGGCCACACCAGCGATCCAGGGGCAGAGATGGGACTGAGAGCCTGGGTCGGGCATAGCCTATCTTAACAGTTGGTTCCCATGGACCTTTTCAAATATCCCAGGGCCCAGGCAGGTGTCCAAACTGTCCAAAGAGCAAATGGGACACCTGAGTTCCAAATCCCTGCTCATGCCAGGAAAGGAACACTTCTGGTGCCTAAGAGGAGCCTGGAGAATAGAACAAAACCCTGGGAAAGCATGCTTCCCATCTGCAGCCCATGGCCCCGGCAGCCCGCCCACCATTGTGGAAAAGGGGGCTTAACGAGATGCAGAGCATCCAAGGCCCAGCCTTCTAGTATTCATTTTTCTTGGAAATGCCTGAGGTTCTGCGATTCCTCTCTAATCCCATATGCCATACTTAACTTATATTTTCACAGGCACAGGGCTGGTGGCTTTGGCCAACATCCGCTGCAGGATGGAGAAGGTGTTGCCCTCAGTCTGTGCTGAGAGCTGGCCACACGTGGTCTGGGGCAGCCATTTCAGGTGGCATCAATTAGCCCCCGGATCCCAGCTATCTGGCAAGAATCACAGTTCAGGAAATCAGAAAATAAGGTATCTTTTTTCTTTTTTCTCCCCTTTTTATTTTTTAATTTGAATGCAATGAGTTCTTCTCTAACATCAAACGGAACTAAATTTCTGAGTTTAGAAAAGTCACAAGAATTTTTATTTGATCTCTAAGTGCTCTATACGCCCCCACCCCCAGCTGCTCCACAACTTGGGTTTCTCTTTCTAGCTTAGGTCCTCTGTTTTATTTTCCTGGATCACCTGTAACTAATTCTATTATTTAGTTATGAGTACCAGGATCCCCTGCTCAGAATCAAAGGTTCCTTATATATAAAAAAGGCTAATATGTAAAGTGTCCCCTCGGGAGTTCGACTGGAGTTTGATCACTCGCTATGACGTGCGCTGACCACCAGGGGATGGCGTGGAACAAAGGAAGGCCCAGAAGGCTCCAATCAGCCCTGATCGCCAGCCAGGCCTAGGGACCCTACCCATGCATGAATTTCATGCACCGGGCCTCTAGTATCTAGTAACACTTGTAGAATGAGGATCATTTTACATCTTTAGGAAGACAAGATATTTCTTTGGGTTTCGTTATCTTTCTTTTTTATTAAAAAAGTTGGAACAGTCCAGCTGGTGTGGCTCAGTGATTGAGTGTCAACCTATGAACCAGGAGGTCACGGTTCAATTCCTGGTCAGGGCACATGCCCGGGTTACGGGCTCAATCCCGGTGGGGGGGGGCGCAGCCGATTGATGATTCTCCCTCATCATTGATGTTTCTCTCTCTCTCGTGCCCTCTTTCTTCCTCTCTGAAATCAATAAAGATATATATATTTTTAAAAGTGTTGGAACATAAATCCCAGATCTTCTTAATATTTTTACCCAACTGATGAAAAAGTGACACCTGCAAAATATATGAATCCATACCCTTTCAGAAGACCTCTAATAAGCTCAGGGCCACCCACGCATGTCACTCCTGTTCCTGACTGTTCTGCATTGTTTGATGCAGTTTGCCACTTCATCCTTATTTCCTAGTCACTGGGAACAGTGGGTGTTATCTCTTAATGTCACATCTTCAGAGGGCAGCCCAGCAGGGTGTAGCACAAAGCTGGCCTTAGAAGTGTTCTAAAGGGCTTGTTTAATAACCACCTCAAATGGATGTTTAAAAATCAATCTGTTTTCCCCCAGAACTGATCTTGCTCTCTCCCACCCATCCCCCTAACTGGGACCACTCTTGTCTTAATTACTGTAGCCTCCAGGCCTACTGGACCATACTAGCATGCCCAGAGGCCATCTCGGTTACCCTAACCGATGCCTGGGCACCTGGCCACAACCCACACCTTTCTCTGCCTGCTTCCCAGGCAGAGGGGACCCAGGAACATAGTGTTCTAGAGGAGTATTTATTTTCTGATAGAGAAATTCAGTTCTGAAAAAGGATGGTGGGGACCTGGGGATTTTTTAATTTGGTGTGTGTGTGTGTGTGTGTGTGTGTGTGTGTGTGTGTGTGTTTGATCCCTTTCTTTCTGATTTTCTATTGGTAAACCATCTTTCTACACATTTCTAGCATGTATGGTTCTGGAGAGGTTCATCCCACTCCTGTGTCCTAGGGCAGCAATTTCAACCTTTTTCAGCCCATGACACACATAAACTAATCACTAAAATTCTGCACCACACCAAATATATATATATATTGCCAATCTAACAACAGCCAAAAAGGTCTAATTTTGATTCATTCATACCAAACAGCTATTGAGTTGGCTGTTGTCATTTTTTTTTTTTACAATCTAAGGGAAAAGAGGTCAGTGCCCCTGACTAAATAGTCAGGTATCTCATGCTTTAAAAATTCTTGCTGCATACCAGCTGAAAATCGCTGCCCTAGAGGACAGCACACAACCCGGCCTGGCCAGTTCTCTTTCCTGATTTCGGCGATTGATTCAGGAGGTGGGTGTGTAATCCAAGCCAAGTCAAAGTGACATTCTCAGGATTTGTGCTAGAACTCTTGGGAAAGAGATAGTGTCTTTCTACTGCATTGGAAAGCTGATAGACGTAAGCATGATGCTCTGGTGGCCATCCTGTCACCGTAAGCTGGGAACCTTCTGGAGGACTAAGCCAAGAGAGGAATGCAGAGATAAGAGGCGATGAGACACAGCTGTTTTGTGACATTATTTGAGCCCCTGGACTTAGTTGCGCCTGAAGCTAACTATGCCTGAGCTTTTCAACAAGGCTGGCCAAAAGCATTCCCTGTCTTGCTTAAAGCAGGTTGAGCAAGGCTACTCACCTTGAAGGAAGGGGCTTTCTCACCTCAGTACTTAGAGCCTAGTGTTGATGGAGGGTCTTCCTGCCCTTATTGATGTGCTAAGGCCCAGGAATGGATTCATTAATTCCTGTTTATGCACTGATTAAGACAGAAGATAGAAACTCGTAGCTTTATTAACACTGCAGTCATTTCCAACTCATCTTAGCATTCTTAATCTCTTCTTTCCTCAACATGACAGCGTAATGATCAAGTAGCAAAATTTACAGATGGCTTCCTTGTGTGAGGGCTGACAGACAGTGAAAGGTCTAAATGTAAGGAGCAACAACACAAGACCTGTCTGATGTGCAAACCTGGTGTCCAGTCCCTAAAAGGGTGCTCAGAGACTCATGGTACACAGTCTAAGTGAAGCCCCTCCTCAAAACCGGCCAGTTAGAGGCAAGGAAAAGGACTGCCCAAGGTAAGTTTATTTCTGGTCTATAGAGGTAAAGACTAAGTCTATCGGTTAACAGGACCTAAACAAAAATCATAAGCTTTGATATTAGGCAGACTTGTATTTAAGTCCCACGGCTTGTAGTTACTAGTTGTGTGAAACCTCAGAGGAGCTTTCTTAACCTTGGTTTCCTTTCTCAGAAATGGAAATAACACCACCTGGGTTATAATCATAGGGTTTTTGAGGATATTCAATGAAATTATAAATTTAAATACGTCATGTAGTCAATGGCACATAGTAAGCCCTCAATAGTTGGTAGCCATCATTAGTATAATTATTAGTAATAGTAATTATAACAATAATAAACAGAGGCAGTAGGAATTTGCTCACTTCTACTTAAATTTTATGTGTGTGGTAGAACTGGAACTTTAGGACATAAAACAGCATTAAGAATAATTTTCATGTCCTGACCAGCGGTGCACCAGTTGGTTGGAGTGTCATCTGGTGCACCAAAGGGTCTCAGGTTTGATTCCTGATCAGGGCACATATCCAGTTTGATATGTGAGTTTGATCCCTGTTCTCTCTCTGGTGGGGAGTGTAGGGGAGGCAGCCAATTGATGTTTCTCTCTCCCTCTCCATCTCCCTTCCTCTCTCTCTCTCAAAACAATTAAAAAAACAACAGCATATCTTTGGGTGAGGATGAAAAGAAGGAAGGAAGGAAGGAAGGAAGGAAGGAAGGAAGGAAGGAAGGAAGGAAGGAAGGAAGGATTACCATTAGATAGGCCTTAGTGTCCTCTTAGCCTGGTGTGTAAGGATTAGGAGAGCAAAGAGATGAAAGCACATTTTTGATGAGTTTTGTCGAGGTCAGTACAAAGTATGTACCTTGACTAAGCCAAATTTCTCAAACACTTAAAGGATTTATTATGCTAATCTCTGCTTATTTTAAATTCAGGTAAAACGTTCCATTTAAGATAATGCTAACAGATCTCTTTTAATAGTTGAGTTATATCAACTCTATTAAAAGATAAAAGCTAATACCTTCCATTTATTTGTTCAGCCTCTACAAATGGCTTCAAAATGACATATTAACTTTTTAAGAGAAGAATTTTGAAAATGTACCCCATTGAAAAAATATGGCATAAAATAGAAAGAAAACTGAAGCTAAAAACTGAAAATAAAACAATGCCACAATAACCAACGTCAAAATACCATACACATGGATATGAGTATGGTTTATTCAGACCCTGATAGGTGAGTTTTAAATGGTTTTACAGGTTGGGTTTCCTTTCAACCCAACCCTGTCCAGCGGTAGGTAAAGGAAAGAGATAAGAGATTCACAGTCACCCCTGACTTAGGAAGTGAGGTCGGTATCTCTTCCATTATGTTGTGTTTAGGGCTCTTTGCCCTGACTCCCAGTCCCCTCTCCCCACATCAGGGATATCCTATACCAACCAGCACTCCACTAGCCAGAGTGATCGGTTCAGGGATGGGTATATGAAAAAATTCTAGCCAATGAATTCTGATCAGGTTCAGAATTTTGTTGAACGGAACATCTTGGGGAGAGAAACTCGCTTTTTTCACAGGACCTGAAAATGAGGGGATGTACTCCTCCTACTGCCAACTGTCACTACTATTGCTCTCGAAACAGGAGACTGGAGCCAACACTACCAGAAAGCAGACCAGGAAACGGGGAGAAACTAAGTCCTGAGAATCCCCTTCGAGCCCCAAATCCAGCTGTGCCTAACCCTGCTCCCTGGGCTTTCCAGTTTACGTAAGCCTATGCATTGCCTTTTTGTTTAAGCCAGTTTAGCTACTTGCGAATTAACGTGACTTCATGATATGGAGATCCGGTAACAAAAACAAACAAAATCAAGACATATCTTAAGTTTAAATCAGGCATAAGCAAATCAATGCAGTGATCACAGCTGAGAGATTAAGACCCAGCACAACAGCCCGTTGAACCTAGAAATTTCTACAAGTTGATCCACAGATTCATGTTGCACCTTCAGGTAATAATAATTTAAAAAACAAATAAAGCATATCTGTTCAAGTGGAGAGTTTCAAGAGAAAAATCAGGAAATTGATCAGGGCTTGGGAGGTCTCTTTGGGAAGTTAGCTAAGGAGCCAGCGGTGTTACAACTGCCCTGATCAGGAGAAGCAATGGCGTGGCTTGCTAAATATGGCACTGGGATGCTTGCATTATTTAGGGCTTCTGTGACTTCACATTAAGAGGCCTTCTCAGCCCAGCAGCATGCTCAGTGGTTGAGCGTTGACCTATGAACCAGAAGGTCAAGGTTTGATTCCCAGTCAGGGCATATACCCAGTTCCAGGCTCGATCCCCGGAAGGGGGTGTGCAGGAGGCAGCCGATCAATGATTCTCTCTCATCATTGATGTTTCTATCTCTCTCCCCCTCTCCCTTCCTCTCTGAAATCAATAAAAATATACTTTAAAAAACAAAGAGGCTTTCCCAAACTTGGGAAGGTGCCTTTAGGGCCACAAATAAAGGGGTGTGACTCCTCCAGCACACCAGCAGAAAGCACTCAGACAAATGAGGAATTGTAGTTTTATGAAATGGGGACTGTACAAAGCAGATGCAGTAGGAATTTGGAACCAGCTTAAGACAGTACATTGTTTGTTCAATTCCTGGTAGAAATCCTGCCCCCCAAATTATTTTTAATCTTATATGGCAACTTCTTTGCCAGAAAAGAGCTTTGATGCAATGCTAGCATAAAAATCACTTAAAGCCAGCGCAGCTCAGAAAAATGTTGGAACTCAGAAGCTCCCCTTCCAAACCACAGCTAGTCCAGTGCCTGTTCCTGGCAGGGTGGAGTGCAGCGACGGCAGGGGCAAAACGCAGCATTTTTCTTTACATTAAGAACTTTGTGCCCTGACAGTGTGGCTCAGTAGTTGAGCATCGACCTATGAACTAGAAGGTCACGGTTCAATACCCAGTCAGGGCACATGCCCAGGTTGTGGGCTTGATCACCAGTGCGGGACGTGCAGGAGGTAGCCAATCAATGATTCTATCTCATCATTCTTTCTTCCATCTCTCTCCCCCTCTCTTTTCCTCTCTGAAATCAATAAAAAATATATTTTTTAAAAAAGAACTTTGTATGAGGACCCTGACATTCTCCTGATTCATGTTTTTGGAGTATCTGGCCCTATTTAATTCTGCTTCTACTGGGTAAACATCAGGAACTGTTTAAAAAACAGGACAGAATTGACGCAACCCTGTACACATTCAAAACCAAGGTTTGAGTCCCTTAGTACAGACGTTTGCCAACTACAGAAGGCTAGTGCTCTACCTAGGAAGCCAAGAGAATCATTCCACACCTTAGTTCTTCCCATGCCATGCGATGGCTCATCTGGGGACCATGTGCTAAGTTGCATTTATGGAAGAAAAACATTTCCAGTACCTTCAAGCCTCGTTTTATATGGCAAACAGGCAAAGGAATCTGGTTCTGTGATGAAAAACGTAGTATCCAAAATGAAATGAATAGTTCAGTAAAAAGCAGAGAATCACCTTAGAATAGTGGCTAGGACATCATAGGCACTTATAAGCATATGTTGAGTGAGTGAATAAAAGCATAAGCAAATGAATAAATGAATGAATCATTGGTTGAGCCATTTAAAATGAGACCTGAAAGAGAGCCAGCTGGGAAATTCTTGGAAGTGGAGCAAGATCACGATTGGTCAACGGGACAAATATTTATGGCTCATTCATCTTGCACAAGGTGAAGTGGAAAATACTGCAGGGGAGGGAGACAGGAAGATGTTATCAACATGATTTCCGCTCAATGTTGCTTGCCATCCACCTGAGAAAATTAATACAATAGTAAAACAAGGACTGAAAATTATAAATTAATTCTCTTCGTGAAATAAGGAACACAGAGAAAAAAGTCTTACAAGCATTTGTGTAGGTTCTGGGGGTTGAAGGTCAGAGAAGGCTTCGAGTAGAGATAGCATCAATGTAAGTAGAATTTGAGTCTGTGGATAGAAGGAGCAAGGCTTGCCTGTCAAGGAAATGTCTGATGTGAATACAATCATGGGACGTATTTGGGACCAGCCTGGCAGCTAAATATCTGTAATCTGTCCACAGCTCTTGTCCTCTCTGCCGGGCTCCAGGTTCCTGCCATCATCTCATATCTGAATTACAGCCTCCAATTGGGTTTCCCAGTCACTTTTCTGGTACTCTTCTGACTCACTGTCCTGAAAGCAGCAAGAATAATCTTTTTAAAAGATAAATCCTGTCTGTTTCCTCCCCTGCTTAAAACCTACCAAGGTTCCTCACTGACCTTAGGACAAAGTTCTAGCTCACTAGGTTTTCAAGTCCAGCAGGATCTGGCCTGTTTTGTGACCCCAATCCCACCTCCCCAGCCCTGCCCCACTCTGCCCTCCAGCTACACTGAACTTCTTTCAATTCCCAAGGATGCAACCCTGTCTCTCCTGGGCTCCATCCACCAAGAAAACTTTTGCCTCATATTTCACCTGGCTAATTCCTATTCACAGGTCAGATTTCATCCTAAATAGCACTTCCTCTGAAAGAGTCCCTCGGCCTCGGGGCCCAGGTTACCTGTCCCTCCTGTGTTCTCTCTGAGCTCCTTATACTTCCTGCTGATAGAGCTTGTCACATTTCATGATCATGTTTAGTGTTTCATTTTGCCACCAGACTGTAAGCTCCATGAGAAAATGGACCAGGATTGTCTGTGTCACCACTCTGTTCTCAACACAAACAATAGTGTCTGAAACTTGTTATATATCCAATAAAGTTTTGTTGAATGGGTAGATGAATGAATGAATGAATGAATGATTGTTGTTCAAACAAATTGGAAAGGGATTGAGGATTGCAGTGGGCCTTGAATGATAAGCCAAGGATTCTGAATTTTACATTAAAAGCACCGAATTATTAAACAATTTTGAGTGCAAAGTGTGACAAAATAAGTGATTAAATTGATATTCAAAAGACAAAAATATATATATAACTGATTTTATAAGAACGACAGGTTGGAGAATGAAAAAAGGGAAGCCAAAGATTTCATCTCACAAAAATAAAGGATTTAAAAGAAGGAGGCATGAAATCATGTGCACAGTCTAGAATGTTTCTTAGATCAATTACTGATATTTGGGGACTTTTAAGATTTGGGTTGAACCCAAAGTTGGTCCTCGGAACTAAGCATAGGCCATCCTCCCTTCGTGCCATGTCATAAACACTGGTAAGTGCCTCACCCAGACACTCACACATACAAAAGGAGGAATGTAAAGTCTCAGAGACGGTTTGTAAATAACCCTTTCCACATGGGGTGAACCACATTTCTTTGATTGGGGACAGAGAATGATAAAGATTTAAAGTTGAGTGGAGGAGATGGATGCCCCACTTGAACTGGGGTGTTAGCAGATATGCAAGCTGGACCTCAACTTACCCAACCCACAAGGCTGAGCTGGTCCTTCTTCACAAAATTAAACACACACACACACACACACACTTATAATGTTATCATTTTTCTGGTATAGCATTTCTGGTAATATAACCAGACAATCAATGGGTCCATGCTGCCTGTCACTACTTGAGCCAATTAAGCAGAGACAGGGTTGAATCATATATGAGCATTTATTCCAATACTGCCAGAAGTATGGGAGAGCAGCAGGTCATCCACAAAAATCTTCTCTGCAGCCCCCCCAGAAACCAGCTGCTTACATAGGATCCGACAAGGATTACATGAGTAAGTAGAGATTACAGGCATGGGGAAGTAGGAGGCTGGCTGGGGTGGGACTCCATTGTTTGGGTAACTAGGTTGTTAATTTTTCCACTATAATAGGCAGTTCTTGAATGAAAATGGTTCTAAGGTTGACTCCCAGGTTCTGGGGGCATACAACTCCAGCCAGGTCAGAATGTCCTTTCTTTAACCAACACAAGGCAATCATGGTTAACAGAGCATGATTAATATTTCCCATAACCATAGCTAGTCCCCGATATTCTATTTTTGCCCCTAACAGTAAATGCCACATAAGTAGAGGGGGGGACAAAAAGCCCAGGTAGTTTGCAGAAACTGTGAAGGTCAAATAGCCCAATCAACTACCATGAGTTGTCTTAGAATACACTGGTCTGGATGGTTCCTAAGCCTCGCTCTGCATTCAGTCAAATGTTGTTTGGATAATAATATTAAACTAGGAATAACATGACCCATATGCTTAAGATTATTAAAAGAGTGGAAAATTGCACAACGGAACATTTTTCTTAGTCTTCAAAGCCTGAGGGTCATAATTTGTAGGGATCACTGTACTGGCTTGGATACTGATTATTTACTAAAGCGTTGACAGCTTCTTCAGTTTTGTACAAGATAGAAAAGAAGTCCCAGTTCCTCCTCAGAGAGTGATAACATAAGTTAGGCAGGCAAAGACTCCTACATAATATAGATAAGGTATGACTGTAAAGTAATAACGGGAAATTTTTTAAACGCAAATACCAGGACTTACTATTCAAGAGGGCTGCTCTGCAAGCCTATCACCGTGGGGCATGGTATAATTAGTTCAGAGATATATCTGTTACTCAGACATTTTTCGAAGGTATCTTTAGACACGGAGGCGCAGTGTGGTGTAGTGGAAGAAGCATGAACTTTGAATTCTGACCTTTACCAGCTGCATGGCCATAGGCAAGTTTCCTAACCTACCAGCTCCTTAAATTCTCTTGTAAAATGGAGATAAGATACCACACTTCGCACCCCCCCCCCCCCCCCCCCCCCCCGCCCCGAGGATTACTGAGATAATGCTAAAAAGTACCAGTCTTAAGAGGCAGCCATTACTTTTCATGTCCTTTAAGTTCAGTTTTAGATGAATAGGATAAAATCAATCTTGTTAGGTAATCATAGAATATTTTGATGAACAGCAGAATTACTCAGCTTGATCACTCCTTCAGACAAGCAACGTAGTCCCTGTATTAATCTCGTAGGGCTGACGTCAGAAAGTACTACACATTGGGTAGCTTGAAAAACAGAGATGTATTATCTCTCAGTTCTGAAGGCTAGAAGTTCAAAATCGAGGTATCAGCAGGTCATACTCTCTCTCTCTCTCTCTCTCTCTCTCTCTCTAAAGGCTGTAGTGGAGGATCCTTTCACTACTTTTCCTAGCTCTGGTGGTCCCTAACTATCCTTGAAGTTTCTCGGGTTGTAGACTTAGCACTCCAATATCTGCCTTCATCATCACATGCCATTCCTCTGCATGTCTGTCCCTATGTCTCTTGTCTCCTCCTTATAAGGACAACAGTTAGATAGGATGCAGGGACCTCCATAATCCAGTGTTACTTTATCTCAACATAACTAATTATACCTGCAAAGATTCTATGGGGGTGACCACTATTCAACACAGAGCAGTCACCAAAATCAATCTCTTAAAAAAAACATGTATTATATTTTTAAGGACATCCAAAATTATCAAATGCATGTTTTACAAAAGCTAACAAAAAAGAAGAGTCCTAGATATATTTCAGACAGTGGCACCTGGCAGTTTTATTGGAAAGCTTGGCTTGGCTACCATTGTCATTAATTTAAAGCTATCATATCTGACTATGTATATATTCTCATTATTTTAGAACTTCAGTTAAACCATCATTCTGTCCCTCCATGAACATAGAATGGAGAATATACTCATGCATGCCTAGGCTTACCAACTGATACTCAACTCAAAGAGACTAGAAGAGTTATTCTAATAAATCATCATCATTATCATCATCATCACCATCATCATCATCATCATCACCATTATCATCGTGGCATCTTCCTCTAAATTTGATCTGGCCAGAAACTGATTCAAGCTGAGTTAGTTATTCCCTTTTCATCTCCAGTCTCGAAGCTTTGTGTAATTATACAGTCTGCATTTGTATAAATAGCATAAATTTCAACAGATAGGCAGCATTTATACATCTTTTGATGCAAACAGAAAGTTAAAGATGTTCTCCAGTCTCAGTGAAACCCCTCCCTGGAGGAAGGCAGATTTTAGATGGAGACAGATGCTTAACAAAGACTTCCTTGAGGAAGTGTTAAAGAATCCCCCTATTGAGAGATGGCAAGAAGGAGTTTTCAGTCACTTGTGCTGTGAGCCAAGCTCTGGGCTGGATTGGGCTGAGCAGACATGATGGCCCCATTCTAGGGTCTTCATGTCTGATGAGGCAGGAGAGCCATACACAGAAGGCATAGAACTCAAAAGGAGGGAAGTCCTAACCTGATTCTGGGTATCTTAGAAGGCTTGTAATTAACACCATGATTAGTGATCCCTGGACTTCCCATGCCAAAATCTGGGGGGCGGGGCAAGGAGACTAGAAGCAGTGTCAGGGGACTGTGGGACAGAGGCAGGCCAACGTAGTCCCAGCATGAAGAGAGAGACTCTTCATCAGAAGACTTGACGGAGTGTCACACGGTGGGGAACATCCCATCAACTATTGAGCCCCGAGATTTTAGCTATGAAAGATTCCAGAAGTCTTATCACCTCTCCTTCTTTTTTAATAAAGAATTCCTCTGCATCCTGCTAACCGTTGTTATTCGAGTTGAAGACCTGAAATCAGCCTCCTGAGCAGGCAAGGGAACAATTGTCTCAGGTTGTGGGTGAAAGCCAAAAGCGTTTCACCCTCATGAAGTTCCCTAATTCCCTTCTGTCACAGTGATCTTTGACAGCAGCCTTACACTTGAAAAACTTCTCTCAAGGGAATTTAATCTGGGAAGCAAGGAGAACACTTGAAAGCTGAAATGCCTGTGAGAGGGATGGCGAGCTAAGGGGTCACAACGTCCATGCCTGCAGAGTCAGGCAGGGAATCTTCGGTGGAGCTTCTCTTTAAATCTGCCCATTCTTATTGGGTTAGTTATTTCCTCATTATGGAGTTTTGAGAGTTCTTTATGTAATCTCTATACATGTCCTTTATCAGATATGCAATTTTTCAAATACTAGTATGTTCTCTCAATCCGTGACTTTGTCTTTCATTCACCTAATAGTGCCTTTCAAAACCATAGGTTTTTAATTTTGCCAAAGTCCCATTTATCTTGTGTGGGTTTTTTTTTTTTTCTTTTCTTTCATGGATCATGATTTTGGTGTTCTAAGAAATTTTTGCCTAACCCAAGATCATAAAGATATTTTCTTTCCTTCCCATTTTAAAGGGCCAGAAATAATTTTAAATTCTATGGAAGTTCTCTGTGAGTCACCTTTTTCTACCTTTACTTAATAGCACGACTCCTCATATCCCTAATTTTGTATCATACAAGGTTAACAAGTCCCTTTCTTAAATTTTTCACAGCACATCATGTTTTGCAAGAAACTATTACAAGTCTTACTCAGGGTCATCTTTTCCATGATTTACACAGAAAATCAATGCCAATTGATTTTTTTAAAAAGTATTGAGATGTCAATACTTTTATTGAGTGTTGAGAAAAAGAATAAATGATCTTCGTTCTCCTGAGTCTGAACTTGCTTGGAGTTCTGGTCAGATAAAAATGACATTCACTATCACAATATATTAACCAACTATTGCTTAACTTTAAATAATGAGAAAATTGTGGAGGGGATTGGGTTCAGGGGGAGAGGCAGAGGGAAAGCAGATTTTTCTGTTTAAATTTTGCTTTCAGGTAATTAGGGTCGATGCCAGTTGGGGCCCTTTGCTCTTCAGTGCTATCTCAGACCTCCAAAAGATGATTTCAAAAGCACTTGACTAATTAAATGTTATTCCTTTAACATGGACTCTCCAAGATAGTGTTTTTAATATACTAGGGGAGACAAAATTCTGGCCTGGGGCATAGGATAAAAACATTTTTGTGTAGTCAATAGAGAATGAGTGTTCTTAGCCCCTCTGGCATTGTTCTGGAAATCCACACGTGATATATGAAATTCATTATCTCATGTCCAAACACTGTTCACAAGAACAGTTTTTAAAAATGTAATCAGACCCCATGAAATGTAGGGCGCAGTTCAGAATGTGCGAGGTGTCCTGAGAGCGTGGAGGCCTAAGGATGTCCCTGGGTGCATGGGCAGCACACAGGCGAGGGGCAGTGGGAGTTGAGCAGAGTCTTTTATGGGGAGAAAGCTTTGCTGGTCCCTCTGAAACCACTGCAGCATCAAACTTCAGGAACTCAAAAGGAGCAAGGGCAGCTATTGAGCCCCAGTGCTCCATAAACGCATACAACTGTTCTGGCAGCCGAGATCCTGGTCTGGATCAAGGAGCATAAACTTGACGTTGGAGACTTTTCCATTCTGTTGATGGTTTCGGCAATGGTTTCAGTACTGAACTCCTGTAAGAAGCATTTTCAGAGAAGTGAAAGCTGTCCATTGCCCTTAAAGAATATAGCTTTGGAACCCCCTTTATCTCCTCTTCTTGGCTGTATCTGGGATTCCCAAAGCAACAGGAGAGTTTGTCCTTCCTCTGAAGCCATTTCCTGCTATTGTGGTTATTTTACCAAAAGATAAAGGAAATTCAGAGGACCAACAAGGGGTTACATGCCTGAAACTCCCACTGAGTCCACTGTTGAGGCTTGAGGGCCCCGTGGAACTTCATATCCTTCATTTTGCACCAGCAATCAAGTGCCTTGGCCTCTTTGTACTTCCATCGTTTAGTGCTTACTAGTCCATTATCAGTTCCTCGTAGCCCAAAATGAAGTCACTGATTCGTGCTGTCAATCCAAGCTAGGGTGGATTTGAAATCTAAATAAACATGAACTGCCCTAGCTGGTTTGGCTCAGTGGATAGAGTCAGCCTGTGGGCCAAAGGGTCCTGGGTTCGATTCCAGTCAAGGGCATGTACCTTGGTTGCAGGCTCTTTCCTGGCCCAGGCTCTGGTCAGGGCTCGAACAGGAGGCAACCAATCGATGTGTTTCTCTTACATCGATGTTTCTCTCTGTCTTTCCCTTTGTCTTCCACTCTTTCTAAAAATCATTGGAAAAATATCCTTGGATGAGGATTAACAAAATAATAATAATAATAAACAAACAAACATGAACTGAGGTGCAACTTTCCTAGCAAACTCCATTATAGCAGAACTGTAAATAACTCTATGGAATCTTTTATCTTAAGGGTTTCCTCCTGTCCCTCACAGAGAGAGTCATCAAAAGGTAGGAATTTTAGACTTTTTTTCCCCTAAGAAGAGTGTGGAGGAATGATAGTTGGGTTAGGAGAAATTTTAATTCCATTTTATTTAGTACAAAACACATTGCCCGTCACAGAGAAAGGCAGCCGGTCCCTTTTAGTTTATATTAGGCCCAGGGGGTTTGGTCTAGTAAGGAAAGCACGCCATGGGTTTGAATAGCAGTCCTGCCACTGCTGTCTGTGTGGCCCTGAGCGAGTGTTCTGACTTCTCTGAAACTCAGCATCACCACACACACACACACACACACACACACACACACACACACACTCACAGCTACTGACATGCAGACCAGAGGGCTGCTGTGGGGATTCTGCATTTCAAGGAGCTGAGCAAGGCACCCGGAAGCTGCGGCTGTTCTGCGTCTGCTCTCACCGCGCTGTAGCTTCTATGGTAGCGTTCACCACTGTGCTTCCTAATTGCTTATGTCATCTCTGACTTGCCCCAAGACCCCGCTAGGGCAAGGGCCATGGCTTGCTTGCTTGCTCGCCTTTGCATTATCCACCTGACACAGGCCAAGTACAGAGGAAGCTTTCAATAAGTATTTTTGGAAGGAAAGAAAGAGGGAAGGTAGGGAAGAAGAGGTTCATTAGAATAGTAATGAAGTGATTAAAAGCACAGATTTGGAGTCAAACTAAATTTCAAATCCAAACCCTGACTAGCTGGGTGACTTTGGGCAAGTTATTCAACTTTCATCTATGGAAAAGCAATAGTGATATCCACCTTAAAGAAGTGTGATAGGATTGTGAGATTAATTTTGTAAAAGGGTTAGCATTGTTCTCAGCAGGTGGGAAGCGCTCAGTGATCACTGTTCTCATTATTACTATATAGTTTAATGGAACTCATCTTAAATCTGATTAATAATTGCCTTGGTCCTTGCTGGATGAAACGGGTGTGGAAATCATGCAGAAATTACCTTCTGCTATTACTAGAAATAAGCAATCAGCACTTATACTGGAACTGTATGCTGGAGGAGATGGGCTACCCTCGTCATCAGCAAGCCTGACCCTGTGGGAAGTATGGAATTTTAACCAATTCAGGGAGGGGATTGAAAGGTGCCTATCTGTATATTCAAGGCACAGGGCCCAGGATTCTTAGGCATTCAGTCATAAGTCACATCCTGCCCTACTGGAGCCACAACTCAGATATCACTTTAAGAAAAGGCAGGTGGCCTGGCCAGTGTGGCTCAGTGGTTGAGCACTGACCCATGAACCAGGAGGTCATAGTTTAATTCCAGATCAGAGCACATGCTTGGGTTGTGGGCACAATCCCCAGTGGAGGGCATGCAGGAGGCAACTGATCAATGGTTCTCTCTCATCATTGATGTTTCTATCCCTCTCTCCCTCTCCCTTACCATCTCTGAAATCAATGAAAACATATTTTGAGAGAAAGAAAGAAAGAAAGAAAGAAAGAAAGAAAGAAAGAAGGAAGGAAGGAAGGAAGGAAGGAAGGAAGGGCAGGTGGTGACCAAGTGTTCCAGCCAAAGTGCAGAGCATGGTCTGGACCCGAGGGAGTGAGTGAGGAGGAAGTGGGTTCTGGGTTCAAGTCACTGTCTTACTATTTTCTGGCTGAGAGGAACCTCATTTCCTCATATACAAAGTAAAGCACCTAGAGTCCTCGCTGTATGGAATGGTGGTAAGCATTAAGTGAGATCATACTTGTAGCTGGACATAATGCCTGACACATGCTCAGTAAAGCCTGGCCATTATTGTTGTAGCTGTTATTATTATCAGCTAGTATCAGGGGTGGAGGAGGAGGGCATGCATGCTCAGCAGAAATTCTCCAGGTCAGTGCTTTCCCACATTTGCCTGCTTTCCCCACCCTGACATCCCATAGGAGAGCAAGGCCGATGCAGATCAGAGTCCGCCACACACTATAAATATTCGCTTCACAATTACTAAATTATTAGTATTTATGTTGAAAACAAACTCCCCTTTGGGACTCCTGCTCAACTCTATTGGCACCTGGTGGATCCTTTAATAATTAAGTTCCCCCATCTTCAAAGATCCACATCAGAGTCTTTCCTGAGGCTGAGGACTGAATGTTCTTGCACCTGGGAATTTCCCTTGTGGCCAGAAAACCAGAAGGGGAAACGTTTCATGCATAAAAGAAATGTTACAGGGAGAAGATAAGGCAAAGGGGGGGGGGCGTTTCTTGAGGTCTAAAAACCACACATAAAGATTTAAATTAGTCTGCCTCCCTCTCCCCATTCCCATTAGAAGCTTATTAAACAGTGTGATGTGTGTACATCTGTGTGTGTCTGGGTGTGTTGATACACACACGTGCACATGCAGGCATTAGGAAGGGCGCAATAAGTCAGAGGTGAGATTGATATTGACTTCGCAGAAAATGTTTCATGAAATTTGTTTGTAAAAATAAATCTGAGGCAGCCCGTCTCAAACTTCAATGAGCACAAGAACCACCTAGAGAGCTGCTGGAAATTTCTATTTCCAGCTCCCGAGAGCCTGATTCAGTAGGCCCAGGATGGAAATCTGGAACCTTTATTTTTATTTTATTGTATTTTATTGTACTTTATTTTACTTTATTTATTATTGACAGTATTACAGTCGTCTCCCATTTTCACACACACGCCGCCCCCATCATTCCCCTCTTCCACCCAGCCCCTGCCCCACCCCAGGCCTTCACCGTACCATTGTCTGTGTCCATGGATTATGCATATATGCATATATGTTCTTTGGTTAATCTCTTCCCATCCCCTCCACATACCTCCCCTCTGAGATCTGTCAGTCTGTTCCATGCATCCATGCCTCTGGACCTATTTTGTTCATCAGTTTATTTTTTTCATTAGATTCCACATATAAGTGAGATCATGTGATATGTGTCTTTCTCTAACTGGCTTATTTTGCTTAGCATAATGCTCTCCAGGTCCATTCAAGCTGTTGCAAAGGGTAAGAGCTCCTTCCTTTTTACAGCCCATAGTATGGAATCTATACTTTTAACAAGCAGCCCATGTAATCCGATGCAACTGGTCCTTGAACCACTCTGAAAAATGCTAGTCTAAGCTTGATGTTTTTATCTTCATAATTTTTTCTGCTCTCATATTCATTTGAGAATAACTTTTAACTATTTTCCCCAATTTTCTCACTAAGCGTAAGATTACCATCATTGGCTCAGGTAGATTCTTTTTTTGGTTGTTTTTTTTTTTGAAACTATTTAGTGTCTGAAAGCTAAAGTGCTTTTGCATTGAGTAGGGCTGGGGCAAATGGAGTGGAGACGGCTTTATTCTGAACCTCAGCTGGACAATGACAAAGACTACCAGAAAGATTTTCTCTCCAGGGGTTTTCTACCAAGAGCAGTTGCAACAGAGGAAAGTCAGCTGAACTAAGGGTTTCTGTGAGTTGCCTCTTCCCTGTTAACTTAAAAGCTATGTGGTCAACTTCTGCACGGAGCACATGGCCACAGAAACTCAGCCTTGCATGCCATGGGGAACCCAGGGCGATGGTTTGCTGTGCGTGAGCAGCTGTGCGCAAGTGTGAGGCAAACCAGAGGGGCCCGGCCCAGAGGCAGATAACACAGAGCCTGCCCTAATCCTGCCGTCCTGGGATTTGCCCTTTAATGGCTTCCAATGGAGCCTGTTCTGAAGGAAGGCAACTTGGCAACATGAATCACAATGTCCTTTGTGTCCAGCCTGCATTTGAAGTTGGATCAACTCTGCTCATGGATGAGATGAGGGAGGGACAAAGGAAAGCTCTTGAGTCCCAGGAGCAGACCGGCCCCTGCCATGGAATGCAGGCACTGGGTGGGGCAAGGGGGTGAGGATGATTATGAACTTAGTGGCAGCAGTAAAAATCCTCATAAGACATTTGAAGACCAAGAAATATTCTTCTCTGGGAAAGCTGTCACAAAGCTATTAGAACAAAAGTTAACTATTTGCTCTTTGACAAAGCGGCTGTGAGTCCTGCTGTTTTAACATCTATGGATTCAGTTTCTTCTGTGAAATAAAAGTATTGGAGCTGATGATTCTGTGACCCTCTCCAGCTCTAACCTGAGGAATTTCTTAGGATTAGCTACAATGCTCTTGAGTAGTTGAAAAGTTGGTTATCTATGACTGTTTTACAAACTTCTCCAAAATTTAGGGGCTTAAAGGAACCATTTAATTCTGCTTACGATTTTGTAGGACAAGAATTTAGGAAGAGCTCAGCTGGATAAGTCACCTCTGTTTCCAGCTGGGGCGGGAGGACCCATCACCTATCTCATGCCCCAGTGCCTCTCTCTCTCTCTCTCTCTCTCTGTCTCTCTCTCTCCCCCTCTCTGACACACTGTCTCTACTTGGCAACTCATCCTCCAGGGCCCCTCCATGTGACTCATGCTTCTCAGGATGGCATGGTAACCTCAGGTTGGTCATATTTCTCACCGGGAGCCTTGGTGTCCCCCATAGACCAAGTCAGAAGCTGCTGGTCCTCTTGAAGGCAAGCCCAGAGCTGCTGTAGCATCACTTTCACTGTATTCTACTGCTCAAAACATCACAGGCCAACCCAGAATCAAGTGTAGAACCAGAACCCTCAATGGGAGGAGTATCAGAAAATGTCAAGCTACCTTCTATCATCCACAGTCAGCATTTAATAGAAATTAATTTCCAACATGATGAAGTCTACCCAAAGGCAATGACTCAAAAAAATGTTTGTTCTTTCACAAAACTCTAAAGACTTCGCTTTCTTAAACAAGAAGGCTGTTTGGGGTATTCAGTGATTGTTCTATGGCCTCTTTCTACCCAGATAAGAAGCTGATTGCAGAGGAAGGTCAGGTTCATGAAGACATTATTCACAGACCAAAAATGGTAGGATTAAATAATAACTGATTGGTGTTAAAAAACAAACAAGAAAAAAAAAAGACTCATTTTAATGTAATTGACTTTTATCTTTGATAATCCTCAGTCCGAGGCTCTTTCAGAAAGAATGGCATGGGGGTTGCTAAGTCCCCACTAACTCTATCTCCAAAGCCTTGTGACAGGGCCACTTCATGGGGCCAGGGGACAAGCTCATTGCTTAGTGCTCTGCTTCTGCTCTCAGTGCGGCACAGATGCCACCCTGGCAGTCCACACACAGACAGATCTTTGTTGCTCTGGGTGCAGCAAATTCTTTACCATGAATAATCTACTACAACAAATGCTCCCTTTAGTTCCCTCTCGGTTCTGAGAGTATTTGAGCTCCCAAGAGAAAGAAATTATTGCTCAATAGGAACTAAATGCTAGAAATGCTTTCTTGAAGCATTGCTATGGAAAAGAAATGAAATGCCACCATTTGTTTGACATGTCTGGTAAAAGGAATAACTGGATGACTTTGGTTATGTAGACACAAAGTGCTACAGCCATGAGGCAGCATGGTGGAGCAGTGAGGCACCTGGGCTCTGGAGTCATCCTGTCTGGGTTTGTATCCACGCCTAATCACTTCCCACCATGACCCTTCGGACCAATAACGGAGCTTAGCTACACCTCACTTTTCTCAGAGGTAAAGAAAAGACCACAAGAGAAACATCTACCTCTGAAGGCTGCTTCTGAGGGTTAAATGAGATGATTCCTGCTAAGCAGTCAACACGCAGTAAGCTCTTGATACATGTTTGTGCTGTTATTATTACTATTATTACCACATTATGGACCCACACATACTCACATTGCTCTTTAGATAAGCAAAGGAAATGTGGCTTCTTAATGTTATTCATTACTGATATCATATTCCTGGGTAGTTGGGGAGGGAAGATTTTCAACATATCTCTTCGGTTCTTGCTTGTCTCTGCAGTGGGATGTGTCTTGTCCTGGAGGGACATTGCCTACGCTGACAACCACAGAACCAGCCATCTGCTTCCAGATCTCTGCAGTGTCACTGGCCTCCAGCACCTCTGAATCCTGTCTTCAGGGAAAACTGAAATTTTTGGATTTCCTGCTCACCACATACAAGCCCGAGGGAGCCAAGAGCCCTGCCTCAGGCTCATCTACCCATGACCTCTTCCCAACCTGAATCACCCTATCACTGTCACTCCAACATGGGGGCAAATGTTGAGCATCTCCAAGGACTATGGTTACTTTGGGGGAGGGCACAAGTTTACCTCCAGGAGACATTGGCAACATCTGGAGACATTTTTGATGGCCACAACTAGGGAAATACTAGGGCCTCTAGTAGGTAGAGGCTAAACATCTTACAGTGCATGGCACAGCCCCTCAAGACAAAAAAATAAAAAATAAAAAAATAGCTTACCCAAAATGTCAACAGTGCCAAAGGTGAGAAAATCTGTCGTAGAGGCTCCCAGCACCCCCAGGCCACAATGAGGAAAGCAGACCACTAGATTCAAGATTCTCAGGTCTCTTTAAAACTATGGAGATGTTTCTACCACACAGCACTGCCTCCCTCTTCCATTAGCCGGGAGTTGTACTCTGAGATTGGGGTTAGTAGGTAGGTAGGGACATGGGTACCTCACCACCTTGTTCTGCCTGTCTCTCCACACCTGCCTGGGGGTGAAACAGCAGGTTTTCGTGAACCTTCCTGGTGACAGAGATTTCCCCATGTCATTTCTTCTGCCTTTCCTAGATGTCATCTGCCCTTGAGCCTCCTTTGGGCCAAAAGGGTGAAATGAGTACCAACAGAGAAGCTGACTTCTCACTGAGGGAAGATAAACTGAGAGGGATTTCAAAATAACTTCATTGTTGGTTTATTAATATTTATAAATATTATACAACCAGCTACTTTTCTGAACGCCAGGCAGTAACTTGATAAAATATGCATTGAATGGAATAATTTATACTATAAAGTATTTATTACTACCTAAAAAATCAAAACAATTTTTGGAGGGAGGGGGAGTCTTTTTTCCTAGGTGGCCTCCCTTCTATAGTGTTGGGCTGCTGTCTGAAGTTTTTCTGTGACCAAAGAAGCCCTCTTTGTAGATCACATTCTTGCTTCTCCCACCTGTGGAACCTGAGCTGAGGGCCCACCTCAGTTCTCTAAGCATCCCACCTTCTCATGTTGGTGGCTGCAGGCACGCTGTCTCAGGCCTGAAAGCCTCCTGCAGTACTGAGGTGGTCCAGAGCTGATCATGACAACAGCAGCAGAACAAGTAATTCAACAGGTGTCTACAGCTTGACACCCACTCTGAAAGGAGTTTACTGAGTAGGGGCGAGCGATGGAAGACATGTGCTAACATGCAATCTCAGACCCAGAATGATTCCATGCATGGGCTCTGGAGTAAGGCTGCGGAGGTGGGAGTGCTGGCTCTAGCGTTTGCTGCAGGTGGGACAAGGGGGAAGTTACTTCATCCTCTGAACCTCCGTTTCACTAAATGTTGAAGGTGATAATATCAACTATGCAGGCAGTTTTCGTCAGCTCCAGCTGCCATAACAAAACACCACAGACTGAGTGGCTTACACAACAGAAACTTATTTTCTCACAGTTCTGGAGGCTGGAAGCTTGAGATCAAGGTGCTAGCAAGGCTGGTTTCTAATGAGGGCTCCCTCCCTGGCTCCTCGACAGACAGTCACCTTCTCATTGTGTCTTTACCTGGCCTTTCCTCTATGTGAACACAAAGAGGGGTGTGGGAAGGGCTTTCTTGTGTCTCCCCTATTTCTATAAGGACACCAGTCCTATCAGAGTAGGACCCCACCTTTATGATCTCATTTAACCTAATTACCTCAAGGCCCTATCTCCAAATACAGTCACATTGGAGGTTAGGGTGTCAACCTATGAATGGTGCTGGGGGAGGACACAATTCAGTCCATAGCACAGAATTTCTTTAAAGAGTCAATGAGATCATCATCATCCATGTAAACTATTTGAACCCAGTAAGTCTTCAATAATGTCTATTATTATTATAGTTGCTGCTATTGTTGTTAAGAGTATAGAGCACCACCTGACCAGGAAAGGCAGGTCTACAGCTTGACAACCACTATGAAAGGAGTTTACTGAGTAGGGACCAGTGAAGGAAGCCATGTGCTAACCTGCAGTGTCAGACCTAACCAGACGGGCACCAGAAAGAACCCAGGGAAGGCGCCATATTTGGCAGAAGGAAAGAGGTAGGGGCCTCTCGAGGAAGACCAGTCCCCAACACTGACAGAAAATAGCATTTATTGATTTATGCCACAAACTTAATAACAACTGCCATTTATTTAACACTTGCTATGTGCTGAGCACTTTATGTAACTTATCTCTACTAACTATCTCCCAACAACCTCAACATGTGGGGAAACTGAGATTTGGAGAAGTTAAAGGGCCTCGCCAAAATTTCAGTTATTAAGTGGCAAGAGTTTGACTTGTTCCAAGACTATTTGAATCCCAAAGTCAGGTCCTTTCCTCCCAGGCTGGACTGTTTGATGCAGGAGCTCAGGGCTGTGGACACAAAGGACTGGAAGATGTAGTTTCTGCCCCAGAGTCATTATTAATTGGAAAGATGAGCTAGTCTCTACTTGCAGCATTTGGAAAGGGCTAGAAAAATCATCCATTTGTCCCAAAACATATTGAGCTGATAATTAATATATGAATTGGAAAAAGGAAGGGATTCGGGACATCCTATCAGTTGGCTATACCTTATTACTGTATAACAAGTAATTCAGTCCAAAATCTAGTAGATTAAAACAATAATTGTTTATACTTGCTCACAGGTCTGCAGGCCATCTGGGCATTGCTCATCAAGGCTGGGCTCAGCCAGGTGGCTCTGCATCAAGATATAGACCTGGCTGCACTTGGCTCCATGCTGAGGTTCCCCATGTATTCATCTAGGCCCCAGGCTACATGGGAACATCTCTCTTCATAGAGATGGGAGTAGTGATGCCTCTTAGGGCCACTGCCGCCCACACTTCATTGGCCAAGGCAAGCCTCAAACCAATGAGGAAGTTCACTTTGCCTTTTGTGGGAGAGGCTGCAAAGTCACCTGGCAAAAGATGTGGATAAGGAATTGAGGCCAATAATTCCATCTACCAAAGACATTTTCTGATTAGGGGTGGGAGTGGCTAACATAAACTGGGTGGAGTGGGTAGAGAGGATCTATCAAATCCCACTGACTTTCAAAACATTTGCCGGAAGAACTTTGCCTATGAATAAAACACCACATTTCCTTATTTCTCCAATGGAGATAATGAAAGACAAACCCTCCCACCCTCCCACTTTCCTTTTCCTTTTCCTTAAAAAGTACACAAAAATTGTAGGATGCCAGAATATTAGGCAAGCCTGGCTAAAAAGAGAGATCCCTGTAGTCTCAAGTTTCAACCATCTCTAAGCTTCTGGCAAATATCTGTGAAAAATGCACGCTTCTGCTTTGAGGTCTCAGAGTCCCCATTTGGTGTTTTATCTCCACCCCTGTAATCTACAAACTCGAAGACACCAGCCTAACTGCTTGACAAATAGGAGCAAGCATGCTAATAAAACAAAAAAAGGAAAGCCCCTAGAAACATAAATCTGAAAGAACTGGGGCCAGATTTTATGGCAGCAAGTCCGGGTAGGCCTCTAGCGGTATCACGTTACTGATATAGCTGTATTTACATTTCATTGTGTTGGCTCAGCAGTTCTGACAATGGGGGTGTTTTTGAAGTGGGACACACAGTTCCAATGGAAACCTGGATTGCTCTGTCTTTTCAGTAGAGATCCCCCCGGCATCATTTTCTGTCTTCTCTCTTATCCAGACAAGTTCCACGGTGTCAATGATTTCAATTTCCAAGAAGCAAGGGCACTGAATGAGCTCTTTCTAGGGATCCACGCAGTCTGTATCTGGGTCTCTTCTGCTCCCAGACTCGTATGGGCTATAAGACCATCCATGTAGCTTAGTGCATAGGTCAATATCCAGATGCCTTTTTGTGCCAACCTATAGGTCCTACAGGGTTGTGCAGCCCTGAATTCCAGTCAGCAAGGTGTTACAGATGTCCTACAGTGTTCCTAGCACTGTTGCCGGGCAATGGAAGGTAGCAAAGGAAGAAAAGACTATATTCTCAGAACAGAAAGTCGTTACTATCTATCCATTCACTAGGTGTGCACCTTGTGACTTTAGCTGCACTACAACTGGGGGATTGTGGGTTAAGAGTTTTAGGCTCTGTTTGTAAGTACACAGACGCAAATCAGATACCTAATTTTGAACTAATTACAATGCACTTTATCCTATTCTTTTGCCAAAGAGCATCTTATCTCAGCTTGTTTTCTTTTTATTTTTCCTTCTAAGTCACAAAAAATATCTCCTCCTGGGTCAGGAAAAAAGCAGCAGCACAGACCAAGCCGATCCGAGAAGGGAGTGGTGAGTGTACTGGGTGCCCACATCGCGCTGAAGAGGGAATTTGTATCCAGCACCCGCCAGATCTCAGGGTTGGATAGATTCATTCAACTGTGCCTGACCAGTCTCATATTCTGGTGAGGGTTTGTTGTTCCCATGAACATACGGATTGTATTAGTGCTTAGGAGGCAGTTAAGTTAAGAAAGAAAAAGAGAAAACAAAGTTAAGGTATAGATAGTACTTTTTGTTATATCAAGGCTAAGTTCCAGTTTTTGTGTGTGCTATTAATACACTGTCCCGGGTTATTTAAAATTAATGATTTCTAAATAAATAAATAAGTAAATAAATAAGCACTACAGTGGTTTTCAAACACTTGGATGCATAAGAATCTCCTTGGGAGTTGTTAAAAATCTAAATTTCAATATAGTAGGCACAGAGAATAGTCGAGGAATCTTTCATCTTCTCTCCAAAAGATGTGGTTCATGAACAAGACTTTGCAAAGCACTCATCTAACCACCTGTCTGGCTTTCTTTGGTTTACCCCAGGTCACTTGGGTCACCATCTGTTCCTGACTGCACCAGTGAACCAGGGAACATTACGGAGCATTGCCTATTCCTGCTCAAGCTTTTGCCTAACCCTGCCTACACTTATCTGTTGTGGGTTCCAGATGAGGGAGATACCACCTGAGATGTCAGACAGGAAGACATGGTCCCTTTATTGCAAGACTCAGAACAAAACACTGGAAACCTCTAGATCAGTGGTTCTCAACCAGGAGTGATTTTGCCCCCAGCCCCTCACGTAACAATGTCTGGAGATGCTTTTGTTTATCACAATCTCGGGGTGGAAAGAGCAGTAAGAAGGATGCTTCTGAATCTGGTGGGGAGAGACAGGAATGCCACTGAACATCCTGCAATGCACAGGACGGGCATCCACAATAAAGAATTATCCAGCACAGAATGTTAGCCGTGCCGGTGTGAGAAACCGTGATTTCGACCCAGCTGTTCTTCAAAGAAAACTTGGATGGTTTACACCCCTTCTCCATGTGCTCAAAGGTATATTGATCCCAGATGGTGGAGGATCTTGAATGCCATTCTTAGGCATGTACACACTATTTCATATTTAGAAAGCTTAGAAGAATAAGAAAAATTACCTGCCAACCAATTAGCCCAGAGGAAACTAAGTCATGATAACCCTGCAAAATAAATAGCTCTTAGTAGACATATGTATGTTGAATGTTGACACAAAGGCTGGGGACATGGACGAAAGCAGCACAGTCCCTGACTCCAAATAAATTATTTTTTTTGTAAGTGGATATTATATCTATTCCAAGAGCCATAACATAGAGAGACGTGGAATCAAAATAGAGCATATGAGACCATTGTTAACAGAAGAGGGGAATCCTGAATCGCTTCAATGAGATGGGGCAGGTGGGCATGGGGGAGAGAAGTGTGATATTTTTTTAGTTTGGTCTTAAAGATAGGTGTGATTCTGACAGAAGACATGAAAACAAGGTTATTCAAGCAAAGATTCAGAGGCACAAGAAATGCAGGTGGCATTGGTAGGGGATGGGTGGTCCCAGAAGAGTGAACAAGAAGTTTTCATTGCTTATGTGAAGGAGAAAAGCGAGGTTGGCCCAGTTTGGGAAGGTTTTGACTGCTTAGCCAATGTGTTGGGCTTTATCCTGTAACAAAGGGCTACCACCAGGTCCTTGGTGACAAGAGGCTCTAATCCCTAATCCAATCCCTGTCGCTCTAGTTCTTGGGCAGAGTCAATGGACATAGGGCACATATTTGCCCCAGAGGTCTAGCCCTATACGTTCCCTTGCTCAGTATCCATTTTTCAGCTGCAGACTGGCTCTCTGGGCAGCCTGTTGAATATTGAGCTGGGTGACAGATAAGAGCATTTGGTTGTTTGCAGGTTCTCTCCAGAAGGATGAGAAGAAGGATTTAGAAAAACAACACCATCCTAAGCACCATGGAGCCAGGCTCCTGGTTCTCATATACCCCAGGAGCTCACAGACAACCTCTATTTCTTAATAAAGGCATCCCCTCAGTTCAGGGATAGGTAGAGATAAGTTAGTGGAGCCAGGATCTTGGGCTCTGGAAGCTCATGCTAACTCCATTTCAGTAGAGACTAATTTTTGGTTGCTTCTTCAATAGGGTGGCTCCATCTAAGCTATCTTCAATCATTAAAATTAGCAAGTAATTGTTCAAATAAGAAATTCATATAAATATGAAAAGTATAAATAGAAAACAGCACAATGAGTAACCAACATCCCTCTAGAGCAGCGGTTCTCAACCTGTGGGTCGCGACCCCTTTGGTGGTCGAACGACCCTTTCACAGGGGTCGCCTAAGACCATCCTGCATATCAGATATTTACATTACGATTCATAACAGTAGCAACATTACAGTTATGAAGTAGAAACGAAAATAATTTTATGGTTGGGTCACAACCTGAGGAACTGTATTTAAAGGGCCAGAAGGTTGAGAACCACTGCTCTAGAGAACTTTGCCGCAGAAGAGACCTTTGATGAAAGTTGAACACCCTGGAGAGCAGCTTCCATGTACCTGGAGCTGCATTTCTCAAAATGTGTTCCATGAGATGCACTTGAGTTCCCTGAAATAATAGTAGGTGTTTCATAAAACTCACCCCATAGTCAAGTAAGCCTGGGAAATGCCAAATCATACCCTATGCTTTCCATAGTCGCAAACAAAGTTTCAAAATTCCCTGGTTCAGAGGACTAAAGAAAAGAAAATGTAGCTGACTTTGATCAACCCAGATTTTCCAAATGAACTTATTTTATTTGGGGACTTATTTATTTATTTATTTATTCATTCATTCATTTATTTAGTAATAGCACATCTACCAACATTTTGTGGATATTTAACAAGTACTTACCATGTCCTGGGGTCTGTTGTAAACACTTTAAAAAACATTAGCTCATTTAATCTTCATAATGCACCTACCTACAAGGCAGATAGTATTAGTTTATTTTATAGATAAGAAAACTCAGATACTCAATCAGGGGCAGCTGGGGGCAAGGAGGTCATGTTGTCTGTGTCAACCAGGAAGTAAGACTACACAGTGCACAATGTTTAACCAATTTATGGAACATGGTGTGAAAAATACAGTGTCCTACAGAGGCTGTCTTGGGAAAGAATGTGGAGGGGACCTGGCTCTTTTGTTGCAGAGCCCCCCTCATCTACTTGTGAATACTTCTAGGTACCCCATGGGTATCTGTGTTTTGATTGAACAAACGCTCTCTTTCATAATGGGCTAGAAGCAAAGGTGGGCAAGGAGACAAGTTGGCCAACCCAGGCTGACAGTGCCACAGTGGAAAGTGTGAACAGAATGTACAAATCAGAGAACAGTGTGAACTCAGAGGCACATTGAAGCCAGAGTCCCCAGGGGACTTTCAGAAGTATCATCTCTGTGTCTCATTTTACACACAAGTGAAAAAAACTGGACCTGAGAGAGTGTGTGTCTTGCCCAAGGGCTCATGGTTACAGCTGGGCACCTGTTTCCTGGTCTAGGACTTTTTCCTACACATAACTACATTGCTGCTAATTTTAAAGGTTGAGAGTAGCTTAGGCAGAACCACTCTGATGACAGAAGCAATCAAAAATTAATCTCTGCTGACATGGAGTTAGCAGGGGATGCCTCAGCCCAGGAGCACGGCCCAGCTAACTTACCTCTTTGCCCCCCACCTCTGTATCTGGTTTCCTTAAATGAGGGGGGGGGGATCAAGTGATCTAACATGCCTTAATTAAAGACAAAATACTCAGCACCCTATAGAGCTCTGGCTCTAACTTCTTACTTTCTCCAAAACTCTCCTACTTGCCACAGGAGGTAGACACACTACACAATGCTCCTCAGAGGAACGGAATTGCTGTGTCAATGAGAGGCAAGAGATGAGCCCCCTTTGAAGGTTGATGTGGGTGGAAAGACTAGGAGCCACCCCCTCAGCTGCAGGAGCTGCCAAAGTTCCTGGTAAAGGAGCGCATGTCCTGCCCCCACACATGTCACTGTCACTGAGCCAAGCCTGCTGGGTCTAAGAACAGGAGCCCTTAGAGAAAGCTCCTGGCACAGTTCTGTGCCTCCCCTTCCAAGCCCCGAATCAGGCCAAGCAGAGCCAGGGCAGCCCTGCGAGCTTGCCTCTGCCCTGGACCAGACCCACCCTGGACCTCACTGCTAAGAGAGGCCTGCTCAGTATGTAACATGGATGGCTGCACACACTATGGCAGACGTGACCGACTCGATTGTTCCCCATGAGGAAACCCAACTCTGAGATGAGCTTTCTGGACCGTGACCTATGATCTGAGAAGATGGAAAATAAGCAAGCACAGATGTGCATGAGCAAAATAGGAAGGGGGTGGGGGAGAACACATAGACAGAATCCTATGCCAACCAACTCAAATCACAAAGAGTTTATAGCAACAAGGGAAACAGAAAGATCTTATAATATATGGAAACTAGAAAAGGTGTGAATTAATGAAGAGCCTCCATATCATAGCACACTAAAAAAAAATTCCATTTTTACTAATGCAACATTTTAACCAACAGTAACAGGAAAGACAGAGTTCATCTACCCTTTAAATCTCACCTTCCCTAAAAAATCTTTCCTAATCTCTGCAATCCACACAGACCTCTCCTTTCTGTGCCATGATCTCTAATTGATTTGCCTGCTTGTTCTATCTCCTTGGGTCAGGCCAGGATGTAGGCAGCAAAAGAGTACAGCCAAGGATTCAGACATGGCTCAAATCTCAATCAAGTTGCCAGGATTAGAACAGATGGGGAATGAGAAGTCCAGGTCAGAGAAAGAATAAGACAGTTCCTTTATGTCAGAGCAGATTGAAAACTTAGAGTGACAAATACATAAGGATTTAGACAAATATCTAAGATGAAGGCAGGAAAGATCCAGAGCACAGCAGGTCAGAGAAGTTGAAGAAAGAGTCCC
The DNA here is from genome assembly GCF_000412655.1 of Myotis brandtii. Classification (NCBI taxonomy): domain Eukaryota; kingdom Metazoa; phylum Chordata; class Mammalia; order Chiroptera; family Vespertilionidae; genus Myotis; species Myotis brandtii. Next base: position 3,597,874 of record NW_005368148.1, on the reverse strand, counting down.
CAAGAGTGGGAACCCAAAATTTAGGGGAGGAGGCCCTTATCTCTCTGACCTTGTTTATGATCACACTTCCTGCTATTATTTAGTCATCCCTGGCCTTCAGAAGGAGACACTGGTTTGGTATGATATTTTGAAAAGTGAGGGGATTGGGGAGTTGAAAGGGCAGCCAGTCAGTATTTTCAATCTGTCCACCACTCTTGATTGGGACACCTATAGGGTGCAAAGAATAGACAGAAAATCATTTTTTTAAAACCTGAGAACAACATAGATGTCATAACCTTCTATCTCCCAGTGTTTTGCTGCCTTGTGTGCCTGGTCAAATATTTGTTTAAAAAGTAATTTAGCCCTAACCGGTTTGACTTAGTGGATAGAGCATTGGCCTGCAGACCGAAGAGTCCCAGGTTCAATTCTGGTCAAGGGCATGTACCTTAGTTGTGGGCACATCCCCAGTAGGGGATGTGCAGGAGGCAGCTGATCGATGTTTCTCTCTCATCAATGTTTCTAACCCTCTATCCCTCTCCCTTCCCCTCTGTAAAAAAATCAGTAAAATATATTTTTTTGAAAATTTAAATAAAGTAATTTAAAATCAATCATTCATGGTTTAAATGCTAAAACTTTTGTTGCAGTTGACCACTCTAAAACTGTCACTTAGTCAACAAATATTTATTGACTGCCTACTATTCACCAGGTACAGTGCAAGTCCCCATGAATGTGTGGGAAATAGGACCAACAACCAGTCCCCAGAATATCAAGTTTCCCATCCAGCTTACCACATGCCTGTCTGCCTCCCTGCTTTCTTCCTTTCGTCCTTCCTTCCTTGGTATGTTTTTTATTGTCTTGAGAGAATAATTTTCATGGTTAAAGGTTAAATCTTGTTGACCTTAAACCAATCAACACCCAGATACTTCTCCAGCAAAATGGATTTATTCAGGGACAACAAAGAATTGAAATTTGGGACATGCAATCTAATGGTGAACCACATGCAAGTCCACAGAACAAAGTAAAAAAAGAGAGAGAGTTCAGAGGGGCTGTTGTAAACAAAGAGTCCATTGGAGGAAACTGGGATTTCAAAGTGCAGTGGCTTTTTATTGGCTGTCATTCATTCGCTGAGTGGTTGCTGGGTGAGGAGAAGATCCTCCTACCTCCTCCTGTGGAACAGGAGAGCAGAAAACATCTTCCTGTTGGAGATGGAAAATACATCTCTTCCTGTTTGCGGTAAGTGGCGATAGGTGATATCACCTCTTAACTCCAATTTAAATGAGGTTCCTGTTTATTTATCTCCACAATCTCAATACAAGTTTTTATATAGCAAAATTATTACTGTATCTTGTAAAGATTCAACTTGTTACTCTGCTTTGTTGCTCAACCTAAAATACATAGAGTGAAAGGGTATGTTATTGACACTTCTAAATCACAAAAGGAAAAATGGAAGTAATTAAAAAATGAATAACCTAGGAAAATGATATTCAAATGTGAGCTTTTAAAGTCATACCTCCAATGTTAAGAAATTGTGTGTGCTTTTATTTATCTATCTATCTATCTATCTATACACATACATTGATCTATAGATAGATAGATACATACATACAGGTGGTTTTCTTTGTGTCCTTCAAACACATGTCAATATTATGGAAGCATAGAATGTTAAAACTTGATGGGCTCTAAGGAAATTTTTGAGATGATGAAATTAAATTCCAGATAATCACTTGGTCACAATCAAACACTCATTTTAGGTACTAGCAAAGTTATGTTTCTATCGACATGATTTTAGGGGTTTCATCAAATTTAAAAGTAAAACTCTGGCACAGAGAAAAGGTACAGAACTTTCACAGAGCAATTAAGAAGAGACTCCAAAAGTATAATAATTTTAACTAGTAAAATAAAGGTCAAATGAACAATGAATTTTAAAATATTCTACTTATACAGTTCAGCTGGTAGTTGTAGTAATAATTGTCTCTATTATACATTTTCTTTTTTTAAAAATGGAGCTGGCTTTTTAAAAAGCTAAATAATTCATTTTAAAATAAACCCAAAAAGACATACAAATTAGTGTTTGAACTGTAATTATGTGAGACTTCAGCTACTGGTTACATTGTCTGGCCTTTAACACAGTGCATCCTTGTAGCTCTAGTGCTTTTGGGGTTTGTTCCAAAGGGAAAGCCATGAAGCCACAATCTCTGTTTTATATCACCTATGGTATAATACTCTGCTTGTAAAGCTTGATTTTTAAAAATAGCTTTTGTAAGGGAATACATCTGACATTAGAAATGTCATATTAACAGCTTAGTAAAAAATATTCCTCAATGCTTCCATGGTAAGAAGGGATGTATTCAAAGATACCATGGATGAATAGTTTATCAAAAAGAAAGAGTGAATGTCAAGTAAATCAAAGTGCATTTTTAAAGATTTTAAGATAGAGAAACAGCTTGTAACCGAACAAGTGGGTTCAACTGCCTGCCGCAGCAAAAGCCAAATTTGTGAGACAGATGCTAGGGCAAAAGGAAAGAGGTTTATTCAGGTGCCCCAAGACCCGGAAGAATGGTCTCAAAGACCATCTCCCCTCCCTGCTCAAGCCCACAGTTCTTACAGGGATAGCAAGGGGAGGGCTTTTTTTTCTACCCCATTATCTTGCTAGCTTTGGGCTTCTGGGGCCCTGTCCATTCATCTCTCTAGCTTTTGGTCACTGGGTGTAAGAACCTCCCTCTGCACCCTCTTAGCCAATGGGGAAACTCCTGGGTGCTCCCTGACTGTCTGCAGTCGTCAGGAGAGGGAGGCCTGCAGGACCTGATGTCAGGGAGCCAGGAAATGCTGCAGTCGTCAGTCCACCTCCCAGCACTGAACACAGTGCCCATACATCCGGGGGAGCCCCTGTCCTCTGTGCAGCCCCCAGAAGGCCTGCCCCTCCCAAGTGGCCAGTCAGGCCTGTGCTCTGACTGATGGCTGCCTACGGTAAAAAGCTGATGATTTATTTTCAAGTAAAGAGCGAGGCACGTGTCGAATAGAGACACACCAATATTTCAGGGCCAATATTGCAAGGTTGAGTGTTTTTATGCAAATTTAATACCAAATGCATGGTCTTACTGTCCATGGGAAAGGATTGACTAAGATTTCACAATCATAATCCCGAGTTCTAAGAGCAAGAAACTGAGAAACAAGCTGAATCAGAAAAAAAGTGAGACAGTAATCACAATTAGTCAAATTCGCTTTTGACAAGAAAGTTATTGGTCCCTGTGTGTATTAGTCTGAATAAGCGAGGTTGTGCTGTAATAACAAACACTTTTCTAAATCTCAGTGGTTTCACACAAAAAGGCTTATTTCTTAATCTCACAAGAACCTCTGCCTGTGCAGGGGTCTTTCAGGGTAGCTCAGGGACTCAATCTGGTTGCATTTTATAGCTATGAATCTTGGAACACATAGTTTTAAGGTCACCATAGCTGCAGATGAGAAAGCTCAAGGTACTGCATCAGCTTTTAAATGCTTTAGTTCATTGGCTACCTGCCTATAAAAGGGCTGAGAGATGTAGCGAACATATGGATATTCAGTGAGGAATAAATGTCTGTCCTACCATATGACCCTAATCTGCCTCCAACAAAACGTATTCTAGAAGAAGTTGAAGGTTAATCCCAATAATTCTCCTCGGGAGGTTTTCTCCAGCCCTTTTTTAATTTGTTAGACTTTGATTAATTCCTACATGAATGCTAGGAACTGATTAGTTCGTATCCACAACAGATTACTCAGTAATCTCTTTACCTTCATGAGATACTCAAGTCCCATCTCTTTTTAAAAACGTCTTCTTAGCAGACCTCAGTGCTTCTCAGCCTGCAAAAGGATTGGGGTCCGATGTGCTCGCTAACTGTCAACTCCTTTGGTGCCAACCCATTTCCCAGCCGGAGGACACCCTGCTTAAGCAGTTATGAGACTCGAGCATGCGATATTGTAAAAAGGGTTTTGTATTTTTCCACGCAGGGTTTGCTTTGCAGCATTATTTTCCACTGCAAAACATGGTTTTGCTTTCGTTCAGTTGGTGATTCTCTCTACAAAGAACACCTGATCTGTGCAATTCTGCCTTCATGCTTAACTTTATACTCAGTGAAATGAGGTTGCTGGAGCCACTGCCATCCTTGGAAAAATGGGAATATTCTGAACTTCAGATCTTGTTCTTTTTTGTTGAAATTTTGCTCAAAAAATTTTTCTTTTTACCGTGGAGAAATCTCTATATAATATTTTCCAGCAGAGTTAGCCAAGATCAGATCCTAAGTGGGAAGTGTTACATGTGTTACCATTTAGCACTGATATATCACTTAAACACGCACGCAGTTGCGATGAGTTTTACCCAGCAGTGTGAACCCGGGCGTATGGCACTGGATGGGGTGTCGTGGGTTCCTTTCCAGCTCTCAAGCACTTTCATCACACTGTGACCTTGACTGAGTCACTCAACATTTTTCCTCTGGGTTTCCACAGAGAGGTGAGAGATGAACAGAGATGACATGTGTAAAATACATGTTCTTTGAGAAAAGGGAGGGTGTTGTGTGAATTTAATAGTGAGACATGAGTAGTTGGCTATGCATTTATATGTTATATATCATTTATGGGAGATGTTAACTCCATCCTGATGGTTTAAAAAAGATGGGATTAGCAAATTTTACTCTGACTATTCTGTTAAGATACACGAAATAGCCCTGGCCAGTGTGGCTCAGTTGGTTGGGCAACATCCTATGCACCAAAAGGTTGCTGGTTCAATTCCGGTCAGGGCACATGCCCAGATTGCTCAATCCCCATAGGGGGCATGCAGGAGGCAGATCCATGTTTCACTCTCACATCAATGTTTTTCTCTCTCCCCCTTTCTCTTCCTCTCTCTCTAAAATCAATAAAAACTCTTTTTTATTAAAAAGATACATGAAATAAGATTGGTCTTCTAGCCTGGCCGGTGTGGCTCAGTGGTTGTGCATTGATCTATGAACCAAGAGGTCACAGTTTGCTTCCCAGTCAGGGCACATGCCAGGGTTGTAGGCTCGATCCCTAGTCTAGAGCCTGCAGGAGGAAACTGATCAATGATACTCTCTCATCATTGACATTTCTATCTCTCCCTTCCTCTCCCTTCCTCTCTGAAGTCAATAAAAATATATTTAGGGGGAAAAAATGGTCTTCTAACATACCTTCGTCCATCAGCTCCAATCCCCAGAATCCTTACTTTACTTCCTAGTCTTTGCTCATTTATTAAAGAATTATGGGTTTGCTTCAAAACTGCTCAAACCCTCTGCCTTGTGGTTTTTAACCAAGCTGGAAAATGTTCTTATTTTATTTTACTAGTAACAGATGATTTAAATTTTATTTATTTACTTAGGGATTCCTCAAATTGTGACTTTCCTTATCTTCTCTGGTTTTTACTCGTAATCTCTGGGCTCTCTCATTATATTAAAAATACAAAGTTGAGCAATACTTTCCAAGAAAGAAGAGTGTGGGGACCTGCTTCCTGGAAATATCAACAGACCTTTGGTGAGAAAAGACTTTTCCATTAAAATTAGTAAAATCAAGACCAGGAGATGCTTTTGGCAATGTTTTTCATTGTGCTTGGTAATGTTTTATTTCAAAGGATGCTGACTAGATTTGCATTGGTTTTTGTAACCCAATGATGCAGATTTAATACTGTATTTTTTTAGATTACCTTTCTACGTTAGCTTAAGCCTGACATTCTTTTTTTTTTTTTTCTCTAACTCCTCTCCATATCCAGGTCTTGAAATATCTCAGATAGCACAAATATTTTACTGGTTTATATGGCTTAGTCAAAGAATGTGTCCACTGAATAAAGAAAACAACACATTTTAAAAGCTGATTTAAAATTTATTTATTTACTTCGGGATTTAATTTATACTATGTCCTTATGTGGCAAAGTTGACCAAATAAGATGTAAAAGGTAAGTTAGAATCACATCATGGAAGATACTAAATACCATGGTGAAGAGTTTGAAATGTGTTAAGTAGACGATGGAGCTCTTTTAGAAGCTTCAAGACAGATAGTAAATTATTTCATCTGTATTTTAACAAAATAACCTTTCTGATATGAAGAATTGATTGAAAAAATAATATAAAAGAGGAAAGACCAGTTAAGGGGGCAGTGTTCTAAATGAGACCAAAGCTAGTCCCGTGAAAGTGAGAATGAAGAGAAAGAGCTAGACATGAATGAATGAACAGAATGGTAAAATAGAATAAAGAGAAAAAGATCTGCATGTAACCTTGACTTTAGTAACTATATTTTTAATTAGTTGATGCTGATGGAAAGGCAGAGCAATAAGAGATTTTTAAAATCTAGTTACACCATTATCTCAATAGCCTCAAGACTGAACAAGGGCAGGGCATCAATACAAGAAGAACATGGTGTTATTGAAAACACTCTGACTCTTCTCCATGGCCTCTGAGCATTGGTACCTTGGTGGCCAAAGAGCTACCTACACACCTAAGACCTGGAGTGCCTCAGGACCACAGAGGCAGATGTATGGTTGCAACAAAGCATTCCAGAATGTTGAGCTATAGAGATGAACCTGGATACATTATAGATTACTATTACTATTGATTACTAAACTGGATTAGTTTAGCATGACATTCATAAATAATAAGAACATTAGAGTTTATCTTCAATTATAAGCAATTATTGAGCAGTCTTCTTGGCTGTTGCTCAGGACAGAGAGGGGTCTCTTAAGTAATAAAATTGGGTCATCATAACTCAGTGGACTAAAGTCACAGACATAAGTGTTCTTATGAATGTGTAGAAAGACTTTGTAACTAAACTCAGTATTGTTTCTCAGGCATTTGGCTGAGAGAAGGAAAATAAAGAAAAGGATCTCTCTCTGTCCTCCAGCATGATTATTCAACCAAATTTAAGAGACATATTCCAACTATTCCCTTCTCCTGTCTCCCCAGTAGACACCCATGGAAGAACATGGAAGATACTGCTGAGATCAGAAAGCAGAATATATACTCAAAGCTAAATGACTATTCAAGGAAACATGCTCGCATTGTCAATGGGTTACAGGAAGAGAGTGTCCCAGGGCCTGGGTAGTTGAATAAGGTCTGATCAAGGATCTGAAGCTGAAACAAGGACTTCGAGTAATGGTAGCTTTTAAGTGACTAAAGAAAAAGAGACAGTATTTGGGAAGTGAAAAGCATGAATTTAAGCAAGAAAGTATTTGTGTTGGTCAGGCAAACATCTAACTGAACTGACTTAAGGCAGGGAGTTTACTGGCTTATATCACTGAAAAGTTACAAGGGTTCATCTTGAAGGACTTAAAATGCCATCACTGGCATCTTTCTCCATCTCTTAGTTCAACTTTTTCCTGTATTGACTTTACATTCAAGAAGATTCTCAATATGTTGCAAAAAAAACCAAAATGCTGACATTGGCTGGAGGCTCAGTCCTCACTTTTTGGGCGTCCCAATAGAGCAGTAAAAAATATGACTTCTCTGCAGTTGATCCATCAAAAAATTTCAGGATTGCCTCTGATTGGACTGTCTTGGACTAGCTGCCCACCCTTGAGCCAATCCCTGTGGTTAGGAGGATAAAATATACTGACTAACCAACCTGAATTATGTGTTTATTGTAGATCCAGGGACTGGGGCCAAACATAACTTGCTGTTATATGTTATTATTAAAAAGACAAAACAAAAGATGGCCATTATAGCATTAATGCATCCAGATATTGTATAGATCAATTTGAGGGCAACAAAAAATATCTTATTGGAATCATGAAAAATATAGTAGGAGGAAGTAATGAAATAAGATGAATAATAATTAATACTGTAAAACATAGGAAATAACTTGAAGATTTTTTAACAGGGCAATGGCCTTTGGGTTCAAATGACACTTTAATTTCAAATATCCAACTAAAAATGCTCTTTCACAGAGAAGAAAATGTATTAAATGCATTAAGGTTACATATTTATGGAAAAGTCATGTTTAATTGAGAGTATTTATATACCAACAAGTAAATTCTCTAAATCTCTATGAAAATGAAAAGGAAGGTATGGTCTGTTGACAAGTTAATTCTACTAGATTTAATTCACACATTATCTGACATGAATGTAAGGTGAGGTTAAGTAAAGAAACACTTATTCATTCATTCATTCATTCATTTATTTATTTATTTATTTATTTATTTATTTATGTGTTCCTCCTTCTGTATGCAAGACATTGAAGCCCTTGTATCCAAAGGGAAATATGGATTTTGCTCTCTGAATCTGAATAATACAGTGGAATAACAGATGACTAATACCCTTCTTCATCAAACACCAAATCGATGTCAAGTAGTGTGCTAAGAGATGTGAACACTCTGCAAGGTGAATATTATAGAGGAGTAAACTGAAGTTCAAAGTATTTAAAGAAAATGTCCCCAAGAAACATATAGTAAGTGTTAGGCATATAGGGTTCAAAGCCAGTCTGTCCAAATCCAAGGCTATGTTCTTTCCACTATTCCAGGCTGCCTTTCCTCACCTGAACTGTATCATTTCCAAGACTCTGACTAGAGTTCCAATTTTTTAAAAATGTTTTACTGGTTTCACTATTGATGAAGTTACTTGTCAGGAATGAGTTTCTGGGTTGCAAAAGCAATAGTTGTTGTACATTATGAGAACTTAAAATGAAAGAGAGAGAGAGAGAGAGAGAGAGAGAGAGAGAGAGACACCCCCAATGTATACTACTTACATACCATTTTGGTTTTAATTAAGTGTGATGTTAGCTTCCCCAGAGACTTTCATTATTTAAAAGAATACCGCAGTGAGTCCCTTTGTAAAGTGAAGTTTTTTAATGTGGCTACTTTATTATTTATTGTTCATTATTTCACATAAGAATATAGATGAATAGTCCTAAAGCTTTGTCCCCATGCATTTTGAATTTTTAAAAAGTGTGATCAGTGTGTGGCTCCAGAAAAATAATAAACTGCCCAAATGTTAACTATGTTATCTGAAACCTAATGCTGTTTTAAAGTTTAAGCTATCCTAAACATGAAAGATGAGTGCTAGCTTAGAGTGCTAGCTTAAAGATGAGGGCACATAGCTGAGGTACATCCGGTCACCTGGGTGAGATTTTTTTTCTAAATTCTTCATCCACATCAGCAGCCTTCCAATTGACAACTCTGAGTTCTAATGTGGTTGAATGTATTTGAGAACAGCTACTCTTGAGGCTCACAGAGGAGGCAGTTAGCCTCTGACCACCTCTGACTAATATATATGGAGAGAACCCCATAAAATAAACATACTTCAAGCTGCTTGCCTAGTAATGGATATTTGACCTATCCCCCACCCTTCCCTAATGCCAGCACAAGTGTTATTTGAAGAGCAAAGCACATTCCATTTTGCTTCCAACACTTGGTCTGATGCTCTTCGAGTAACGTTCCAAATTTTAAGGAGCCGCTTCACCATAGAGCTCTCTCAAGCAGTTCTCGAGCTGGCCATTATTCCACTAATGCAGCAGTTATTCCAGTCTACACAGAAAATGCAAAGGCTGCTGTGGCTAAGCTCAGAAGAGGAAAGAGATACTGTACACACTGAGGAAACCAATAACTGGAACCAATAACCGAAAGAAAGGAATGGTGGCCTTTCTTTATCCCTTTGCCCTACTGCCAATCAGAAAAGCATACTCTTTAGATTTGACAATGTACAGCACATCGAAAGTCTGAAAATATCCTATATCACTTACCCAGGAGTTCCCCTTTAATGATCTTATTGCAAAGAAATAATCAAAGATATTTGATTTAGCTACATCAAGGCTTAGCTACAAGGATGTTCACTGCAACATTATTTCATTAATTAAAAATTACCTAGCCCTGGCCGGTTTGGCTCAGCGGATAGAGCGTCGTCGGCCTGTGGACTGAAGAGTCCCAAGTTTGATTCCGATCAAGGGCACGTACCTCAGTTGCAGGCTCCCGGCCCTGCTCAGGGGCATGTGGGAGGCAACCAATCAATGAGTTTTTCTCACATCAGTGTTTCTCTCTGTCTCTCCCTCTCTCTTCCACTTGCTCAAAAAATCAATGGAAAAATATCCTCGGGTGAGGATTAAAAAAAAAATTACCTAGAAATATAACAATTGGTATATTGGTTTTCTACTGCTGTTCTAACACAATACAACAAACTCAGTGGTTGAAACAACACAAATTCGTATCTCACAGTTTGGTAGGTCTGGGGGCTAGACTGGTTCTCTGCTTTGAGTCTCACTGAGTTCAAATCAAGGTGTCACCAGGGCTGCATCCCCTTATGGAGGCTGTTGGGGAGCATAGGTCCCTGTTTCCTTGTAGTAGTAGCACTAAGGTACCCATTTTCCTGCTGGCTCTCAGCTGAGGGCCATTCCCAGATACTAAAGACCACCCACATATCTTGGTTCATGGCTCCCACCCTTCATTTTCAAAGCCAGCAAGAGTGGGGCCAGTCATTCTCAGGCCACATCTCTGTACCTGTGTTCCTGCCTCCCTCTTGCACTATGAAGGTTCCATGTGATTCCATTGGGCCCAGCCAATAATCAAGATATTCTCCCTATCTGAAAGTCAGCAACCTTAATTCCTTAATCACTTACATAGTCACAGATTCCAAGGATTCGGGCATGTTGATGTTTGCGAGTCTACCACAATAAACTTAAATGGAATATAAATAAAAGTAATGGTGTGAGGAAATATTTAATAGTATGGAAAAATGTTAAGTGAAATGTCACACTGAAAAATATTAAAATAAGAATTTTTTAAAAATATGGCACCCAACAATATGGATAGTCTCATCCCATTTTTATAGAGTAAAAGTAATCTATAGTTTCATATGTCTAAGTATCTATATCTATTCAGAATTTATATATCTACATAGAAAGGTCTACCCAAAAATGTTGAGTGGTGATTTAAGTTGCAGATTAATATACAATTTTTAACTAGCCTAAGCAAATAAGTATATCATTTACAATACATGCACACATAAAATTTAAAAATTAAACCTTTCTCTTACAAGTTGAATGCAATAAATAGCCCTTTGGCCAGCCAATTGACCCAACCCAAATTCCAAAAGCTGTTTCTACTAGAGACAGTGATGTTCTCATTCTCATGGGACTGCATTCAGTTTCCACGTGACAACCCCAATCCCAGACAGCCTTTCCTAATTCTGAGAAATCCAATATTTTTAGCCCAGTGGCCCAGTAGCTATTGAGTCAAGTTATAGGGGAAGAACCTTATGACTTTATAACCTTATAACACGGACTTTCTTACAGCTGCAATAATGCATTGTTGTTTAATGTCATCGCTGAGAAATGTTCTGACATTGTGCAGCCTGAAACATCCATATGTCAGTGTTGGGTTTGGTTTAAATTTCAGATAGCTAAAAATAAGTCTTTCTCCTCCTTTTGGTTTTAAAGTGTAAGCAGATCTAGCTTTTGATGTACAAAGCTTATAAACGAAACAATTTGCTGTCTCCACCCAAAGACAGCTAATGCAACTCCAGAAAGAAGGGTCTATCTTTAACAGTTTACTCTACATTCTAACTGTGGTTTCCGTAAGAACATACTGTATACAAACTTTGTTCCTAAGGTTATTTCTGTTGGTGCCAAATTGACTTCAATTCACAAAAATCATGTGGTGCATTCCCATGCAACTTGGATGTTCTTTTTCTAAAGAAAACAGGTCCCCACCCACCTCCCCCTTCAGCAAGCATTTCTGTTTATGGAAGATGCACTTCTACCCTGGGGATCCCACTTAGAATCAGTCACCAAATGTGGGTTTAATTCTCAGAAGACCTAGCAAAGACTTTGATCCCTACCTATGACTAGACTGCACACTCTGTCCTATTAGTAGCGGATTGGTGGGTACCTTATAGCATTGTGGTTAAAAAGTATAGGCTTTCCTACAAAAATCCTGGGGTGACACATCCTTGGGTCCAAATCTTCTTTCTGATCTTAATACGTGTGTTATCAGGGGCCAAGGATTTAGTCTCTGTGCCCCAATTTGTAAAATTGAATATAATAATATTACCTACATCTTAGGACTGTTGTGAGGTTTCAATAAATTAAACATATAAAGCATTTGGAATACACACACACATATACATACACACAGAAATCTCTCAGAGAATCATGATCACTTACAAAGAGTGTAACAAGCTCAAGTTATGCTAACTATCCAGGCACCCTCATGCCTCAGAGCTTTTAAATTGGCTTTTCCCTTGATCAGGTGCTTCCTCATTGAAATATCCCCAAGTCCATTCTCCTACTTCCTTCAGGATTTTGCAATAATAGTAACGTCTCAGTGCAGCACACCCTGATCACCCAATATAAAATCATATCACCACTGCTAGTGTGGCACTCCCTATCCCCCTTACTAGTTTTCTTCTCCTGCGTTTTTAACATTTTATATAATTTAGTTATTCTGTTTACTGTTATGTGAGTTCCCGGAGGGCAAAGAATTTAGTCTGTTTCTTGCTGCTGTATCCTCAGCACCTACAATAGCACCAAACTTGTAGTTACTGGTCTGTAAATATTTGCTTGATGCATGGATGGCCACCTACTTTCAAGAGTAGAGGCTTCCAGTCAGAGAAAGACAAGTACCATATGATTCCACTTCTATGTGGAATCTAATGAACAAAATAAACTAACAAACAAAATAGAAACAGACTCATAGATATAGAGAACAAACTGACAGCTGTCAGGAGGGAGGGTGATTGGGGGGCTGGATGAAAAAGGTGATGAGACTAAGCAAAAAAAAAAAGCCAACAACAACTCATAGACAGACAACAGTATGGTAATTACCAGAGGAAAAGGGGGGTGGAGGGAGGTAGAGAGGGTAAGGGGGAATAAATGGTGAGGGGAAGAGACTTGGTTTTGAGTGGTGAACATACAATACAGTATGCAGATGATGTATTATAGAATTGCACACTGGAAACCTATATAATTTTATTAATCAATGTCATCCAATAAATTAAATTTAAAAAATTTTGAGTGGAGGATTCATCTAAAGAGGAGGAGTGGGTATTGCAAAGCTTGAGCACAGAGCTCCTTAAGTAACCTGCTGAGAACCCAATGGAGTCCTACATCATGTGAGCCTCTCCCCTGGCAAGGTCCCCAATGGAAGTTGTAAAGAGCAGGTGAGATGGAACAGTGGCTGGATGCCGGAGACCATGCTCAAGTTCCATTGCTGCCCTTAACTGTCAAGTCACTTCAACTTTCCTTGAATCTAAAACAAGAACCAGGTGCTTGGTCAAGGCTCCGTAGGATATAAAACCAACTGTTTCTGTGAGTAGAATGGGGGAAAAAGCAATTGGGTCAGCATTTATTTGATGCCCATGGACTCAGACTGCTTCAGTTGCCCTTAGCAAGGCTTCTGCCAGAGCCTGGCTGGAGGCAGCAAAGCAAGTTAAATTTTCCATTTTACTTGTGGTGAGAGCAGCCCTGTGCCTTATATAGAAAGATTGCTCCAAGAATCCCGAGAAATGTTAATTATTGTTTCATATAAGATCTCTCAAAAAACTCATAACAGAACTTTCTAGGTTTAGTGCAATGATGGACAAGTTTAGAAATAAAACATCTTTTGCATTTCTCTTTGTTTAAAATCTATTGGATGCATTTTTCTGCTGGGGAAAAAAAAATGTTTTGCCGCTCTTCCTCTCCCAGGGAGAAGTAAAGTGTTGGTTTATAAGCAATGGTGTCAGAAGGGGGCCGATGACGCTTGGCATATGGAAATCACCCACATCTTTGGGCAGAGAATGAGATTTGCATTGCCTCTTGGCCAGCTCTCTGCTGCTGTGGCAATATTAGCATTTCCACTTCCTGTCTAGGTTTTCTGGTCTGTTCTGGGAAATGGGAGGTCCACAGGAGATCTGAATCTTATCTTTTCTCCTCATCTGTCCCTTGAAATATAGATAAGATTTGGCTTTTTAATCCCTAATGCAGAAGCCCTCCACCAGATTTCTATGAATTCATGGGTTGGGCATGCTTTTGGCTACCACTTACATTATTTAGAGTCCAATCTAAGCTGCTATAATAAAGGGACTCAAAACAGCTTAAATAAGATAGTTTATCTCTCTCCTGTCATGGTCCAGAGAAAGGTAAAGTCACTCTGCCATCTTCAATGCACATGGCTGAGTTCAAGGTGACTGACTGGTCCAGGTCCTGCCATCACCTCTGCATGCCAGGCAGCAGGTGGAGAAAAATAGCATGCAGAGCTCAAGCCCACACCGTATAAAGGCACAAAGCACATACCATGTCTGCTCCCGTTTCAATGTCTAGAACCTATAACGTTTGCACAACTAGCTTCAAAAGCAGCTTGGAATTGGAGTTGTTACCTGGCTGTCACAGGTCTAGCTACAAAAATGAACATCTATCAGTAAAATGAGAAAATAATGGATGATGGAGGACAACCAGCATAGTCCCCCTCTTCAGCCACTCAAGTATCTGTTTGCATCTTTCTTCCCACCAATAGCTCGCCCGATCTCTGTGGGATCCAACCCAATGTCCCATCTAGTTATTGTATCAAGCTCTCTAAAAAGAGGAGCACTCTTTTCCATCATTTAGATGCAGCTTCTTGGGGTCTGTAGAATGCTACTGCCCCTTTCACATGCACACACACTCCCTATTATACAATGATGGAGTAGAAACGAACAAACTGCAATTTAAAACTCCCATTAGGAAAAGGGAAAATGGCGAAACACAGCAGTCACTTGTCCATAGCAATTACCAAAGTTTTCCTCCCCTGACTGAATAAATTTCCTTGATTTGATCCTGCTCTGCCCGCTGAGATGTTCTTCCTTCTCCATTATTCTCACTTGTCACATCTGAAGCAAGTGTTGAAGAACAGGCTTTCCTTGGGAGCTGTGCAGCTTTGGGAATGCACTTCCTGCTTGGGGTGTATTTGGGGGATTAGGGATGGAAGAATTATAGGTTTCTGGCTATGTGGTTCCATTCTCTGGACCAGAAGTCTTATTGGGGAGGTCTTGAGGCTATAATATTATCACCTGCTAAACGTTTCCTTTAGAATATGAATCACCTTTTAAAATTAGCCAGAGGTCATCAATCTTTAAGTGGCAAGAAGTTTCTAGAACAAATCAACATTCTGAGTTTTCTTAACCAGCTTCACTAAAGTTTCTGGATCTGGCACCATGCATTTTGTCTTCTGGGGTTTCATTACAGACAATGTTTTCAAATATTTTGCCATTCTTAACAGCAATCACCAGATTTCCAATTTGCAATGTTTTTCTTTGCCTCTTGCTACCCAACCACTAAGCCCCTTATTTTGGTTTTGTCATAGCAGCACCCCACTTCTAACAGCAAAGTCTGTGTTGGGTAAGATATAGCACAAGCTGCTATCACAACAAAACCCAAGTGCAGTGGCTTAAACAAGACAGCATAAAAGGAATTTTGATGGAGTCAACTATAAGGACAATAATATTATTATGCTGCTTCTGAAGACTGTCAGGGGACCCAGAGAAGGATCTAGAAGTCAAGGCCAGATGCCTAAAATTCTACCAGCTGTCACCTGACAGACATCTAACCTGCAGAGACTGGGATTCAGCAAATCCGACAAACTGAGCATTGTCTTAACACTTTGTGAGTCATCTTGAGAAGAGGCCCATAAAATGATACTTATTTTCTGCCTCGTTAGCCCTTTAACAATATCATTTTCTATATTTGTCTACCTGCTTACTCACTGAGGTCTTTAACAATATTACCACCAACCAGACATCCATGAGGATACCTGTTCAGTTGTAAAATCCACATAGTTTTTCCTTAGATGCCAGTGATTTGGTATCAATGAGCTTTAGAAGGTAGCCATTTCTCTTTCCCCTCATCTTCCTAGTGCTTCTACCACCAATGCATATTCTCTTTTCATGTCTGGGTATCTGCTCTTCATATTCTTTCTTCACATTTTATTTGAATTGAAAACATGTCTGTCAATGCCGGCATTAACATGCACAAAATCCCTCCACCCGGGGCCTGATACCATCCATGATTTCCATCTGGTTTCCCCAGCATCTGCATCTCACCACTGTGCTTGGAAGTTCCAAGTGGGACAGATTTCAGATCCTGCCAGCATCCTGGCACTGACACAGTGGGTTCCAACCGTGATGTGCATGTAACTCTGGGTATCTGAAGGGTGGTGAGTGCCTGGTGGCCTGATGCCACCCATTGTCAGCCCTCAGGTTTGGGTCAGTTCCTGTAAGTTGGGTGAGTTCCTGTAATGGCTGAATCATACTAGTCACAGTCCTTTTTAATAAGAAGTAGACTTTTAGGCTTTGCTTTCATGGAAGGATATGTGCATGCCTCATATGGTCAAGAGAAAGAAGCTCTGCACGCCTCTGTTTAAATGCTGCGAGTCATTCCCGCTCGCTCTAACTCTATCCAGATGTGGCGACTCCATGCCCATGTAAATTAGATGGCTTTCTTTTCCGTCTTGTCGAGAATCTGCACTCTGACTCACACCAAAAAAAAAAAAAAAAAAAAAAAAAAATTTAAAAAAAAAAGAGGAAAGAATGTGCAGCAAATACACACAAGGCGAGCTATTTTAATAGTACAAGCTCTGTTGAAGGGAAAGTCAGGGCTTTTGTGCTGCAAACAACAGCATTTACATTTTGAGGGGCTAGACACTATGGCTCAGTGAGAACTAAGCCAAGGATGGCCTTTCGTCCTGGATGTCAGCTATTCCCATAGTTGGATTTCTGGTTTGGGTTCTAAGTATTCTTGAGTCCAAGCCACATCTGTTCTCTGCCCCCAGCCTTGCTGCGGTGACTTTCTAAAAGGGAAGAATTATTCTGAGATAATGGGCCCTCTGTAGTGCCTACAGCATTTTCCATTCTACTCCTCTCTCTCAAGTAGCGAACTACAGTCAGGCAAATGTGGGCACCAAAAACTCTGAACACAAAAAGCAATTCACATGGCCCCTCATGTTTTGTGTTCCAGAGAGTGTCTTATTTAAAACACATCCCACTACAGGCCCATTTCACTAAATTGGGCTCTTACACAATGGAAAAAAAAAAAAGAAGAAGAGAAGGGGGAAAAGGCAGCTTATTTTTTATTAATTTATTTTATTTTTTTGTCATTCTTGAGTCATTTACTGATTGCTCTTTGGAGAAGCTTGTTCCATGACTGACAGAATTGAATTAATCTTCAGGCTACCTTCACCCCAACTCATCCTTCCTCCTCTGAGACAGCAGCGGGGAGAAGACACTCAGATGGTGTAGCAGGAAAGTAATGACGCTGCCTTTTCACAGAAAGGCATTGAAGCCGCTTTCTGAGGCTCACACCCGCTCTGCCGGAAGCCCACCTCCTCAGCCCCCATCTCAAATTCTGCCCCAGTCACAGTCTATGGCATTTGACATGTGTGTCTATTTACGGTGAACTAAATGTGAGGCTGAGAAATGAAATTCAGAATAAAGAGAATCAATCACCACTGAAACTCACGTGTCATTGACCATAAAGGCCTTAGAATAAGAAACCCACCTGACACTGACCAGGTTCTGACCCTTTACAGAGTGCTTTCTTCAGCAATACCGTGTTTGTTCCTTGCAGCCATCCCCAGAGGCAGGCAGGGCAGTTTACTACTAAGGCTTTCCAGACAAGCAAAATGAAACCCAGGGGGGAGGGTTCACTCCCAAGGTCTCGGAGCTCATTACAAGAGGAAGAGAGGAGCTCAACCAGGGCTTCTGGTGTCCCGCCCCCAAATGCCACCACATGTTAACCAGACCCTCCAGACTCACCCTCTTCAACTTCTTGTTGTCTAACTTGTTTGGACTCTCAAAGGTGGGACTTTTAGGCCTGGCACTTTTGGGGGAAAGGGCGACCAACCATTCCCCTATGCCTGGGACTCTCAGTGCTACAACTGAGAGGAATTCCAGGGCAATGGGGCCTGTTCTAACCACGCTCCCCTTCAGCCAGCTTACACCACGTCTAAGCAATGGGCACTCTTTCCAGAAGGCACCCATAGCAAATGCTTCCAGAAAGATGAAGACATCGAAGGGCCTGATCTTTTCATGGGGCACGCAGGAACCCTTCAGCAGCCCTGTCCTATGGTCCTAAAGAAACAGTGGCTCTGCTCCTCAGAGTGTGCCCAGCACCCATACGTCTGAAACCATCTTTCCCAGGCGGAGAACAGTCCTCCCACCTGGCTGGACTGTGTGACCACTGGGAGGGGGGCGGGTTGAGTAACAAGTTGAAAAATAAAAAACTTGTTTGTGACCCACCCACCCACCCCCCATGACCTTGAGCTCTTGGGGGTTGTTCATTTGGATGATTGAGTTACTCCACCAAAAGAGGTCTGAGGCTGACATTTTTACATAACTTCTGTGCCCTCCTGCTCCAAACAAAACAGGGCCTCTATTCTCTGTGCTTTTAATGCGAAAGCAAGCCTGGTCCATTCCCTGTACACCAGGCCAAATGCAGTAATATGTATCAAAAACCTTAAAAATCTTCATATTCTTGAACCCAGAAATTTTCTTTAAGGAATTTTAGCTTAAGAAAACAAGCAGGATACATAGATTAATATGAATAACAATAAGTTCATCGTCCCAGGCCTATCATCTTGCCATCATTGTTCACTTATTTCCAGGGGTTCAGGGAGGTTTGGAGCAGTGGTAAGACTGGCTGCAAGAGATCTTGAGTCGTATGGCGTCTAGAAAGAGCAGGGCTTGTCTGGAGCCCTGGGAGAGTGGTACAGGCATCCACCTCCAGGTTGGGGGTGCTGAGAGAGGTGAGGGCAGGACTGAAAAGCATTCTAGGAAGCAGCTCAACCAGAGGGAGGAAATCAGGCATAGCAAGGTTAGCCTAGGAATAAAGGCTTGGCCCTGGAGGGGTGTAGAGTTGTTAAAGCAGAATAAAAGTGATTACCTAGCACCTGTCCCCTCCATGCCCCAGAGGCATGTTTGAGGATTAGGAAGAGGGGGCTATGGAAAACTGAAAGAGTCATTTCACTGAACTCTGCAACACTCTAGATATTGCCTTGGCCACCCTTTGGGAAAAGGCAAGTCATGTGAATGAGAGAGCTGTTCTCACTTTGCCAGGAGATCCTGCCCAGCTTTGGCGCCATGACAGCCCCAGGCAGCCACGGGCTAAGCAATTCTGTTCTTGGAGCAGTGGGAGTGGCTGTAGTTCTGCTCAAGCCATGAAGAGAGGCCACCGCAGCTGAGCATCAGAGAAGGCAGGGCCAGGGGGATACAGGTGAATCAGATTCTAGGGATGCAGAAAAAATCTTGGGAGACTTGAGAGGTGGGGCTGGAGTCAGGTGATTGGGATTAAACATCACAGTTTATAATATCATATATCAAATGTCCAACATAGAGATGGTTTATAGAAGGGAAGATGTAGCCATCTCAGGAAATATTATATAGGCATTTAAAATGGTGCATTAGTACATTATTTACAAAAAATGATTAAAATATATTTGAGTTTATTAAAAAAGTGTATAATGCATGTGTGTATATATGTATTCATACACATTTATTCATATATGTGTATAAATATCACACATATAGACATACACAGATGTCCCAGACCAATGAAAGTAATTATCATCATCAAATTTACCTTCCTAGCTCCCCTATTAGAGTCTAAGTTCCTTAGGAGAAAAGAACTTTATCTATCTTGTTCACCTTCATATTTGAAAACCAAGGAGAATATCTGGCTTGTGGTATCTATAATAATAAAAGCGTAATATGCTAATTAGACCCAACAGCCAAATGACCTTCCGGTCGACCTTCCGGACAAAGACGGGCTGCGAGGGCCGAGCCCCTTGCACGAATTACATGCATTGGCCCTCTAGTGTATTCAATAAATATTTATCAGATAAATAGATGGCTGTTGCAACCCAGACTCTTATTAGCATAATTCCTAGAAATTGGGCCTCTCAAAATATTCCCCAGTAAATCAGGGATATTTCCAAAGGCGTGTCTCAGGTATTTCCACCTGGTCAGCTTCAGCATCCTCCCACTTGTTTCACCTGGTCCACTTATCCATGTTCTCTGACCATGAAACATCACTATTACTATTGCCTACAGTCAAAACCCTGTCAAGGGTTCACTTCCAGTCCTTGGGAGTTTCAAAACACTGAGTTTGATTCCAAGGTTGGAAAAATGTTCCCCTCTCCAATTTGGGACCACACTTTGTCACTAGGACCCAAAGCAGCTCTGCATAACCCAGAGAGTGGTGATTTGGGGCCCTCATGCCTCTGATCATAAATGTTTAAATCCAGTAAAAGGCTTGGGCAGGGGTAAGACATTATACTATTCATACCAGCTCTTCTCCTCTCCCCATCAATCCAAACTCTCCTCTCATCCATCAATATAACAAAACCCTCTTTGTATTATAATGTTCAAATAGAGTCCAAGGGAAGAGAGAGGTGGGAGCATGTTTTTAGCACTAACTGCATCTGGTCCTCAGATCATACAGAGGGTCAAGAGCCAGAGGTCCTCAAACTTTTTAATCAGGGGGCCAGTTCACTGTCCCTCGGACATTCCACACATGCACACTGCGAGCCCAGGACGAGTCGGCTGCTAAGCAGGACAGGCAGCGGTGGCAAAAACACCCGGCGGGCCGGATAAATGTTTTCGGCGGGCCATAGTTTGAGGACCCCTGGAAGACCCTAGGTCAACAGTTGTTGTTCCTGGGTGGTGAAATTATGCGTGATTTCTATCTCCTTCCATAAATATATAGAAGTGTGTGTGTTTGTGTGTGTGTAGATATATAATTTTTCACATTTTCTTCAAGTACATAACATATTTAAAATAAAAATTTTTTTAAGTAATTATTCAGGGTTATATTTCAAATAAAACAAACAAATGAAAGAAAAGGAAAGAAAATCCACCTTAACATTGGATGCACCACACCTGGATTGGTGGCCCATTTATATCACAAGTGAACTTTAGGCCTCAGGCTCAGAGAAAAAAGAGGTTCAGAATATTGCAGGCTAAGGGCTAGAAATCAGCAAGAATACCTGCACTTGAGGGTCTCCAAAGACATGGCGAGGGCCCCCAAAGACATGGCGAGGGCCCATTGACTTCCTCTAAGCAGTTGTTGGAAAGTCCAAGGAGAAGAAAAGTTTGGCCAGACTGTTAATCCTGGAGATGATTTTCAGGTATGAAGCTATGGGGGGCTGCTGGGAGGGAGGAGGAGCCTGAAACAATACCTCTGAATCACAGAAGATTGGAGCTGGGAGAATCCTTGGGAAAGGAAAGAATCTGGTCTTCAGCCTTCTTAATTACCGTTGAAGAAGGAGAAAATGGAGAGCTCAGTGATTCAATGAGGATTTCATAATTCTTGAATAACATCAGGGCATCATCAACTTTTCTTCCCTTTTTTTTCAGTTAAAATTTATAAATGCCATGTTGCCAGGTGTGGAAGAATCTAAATTGTCAGAAAGTTGCCTGGCATTAAGAACACCCCTCTTCATAAACACAACCAGGTAGCAATGCAGGACAACCATTTCCCAAAGCTTGACCTTTGGGACTCTACTTCTTTGGGATAACAATAGGCATGATATGGGAAAGGAGGGATAACAGGTTAACTTTGAGAAATAAGGGGTTACTAGTAACCAATGTTTTAATTGATTCCTGATGCTAATAAGTTTATGAATTTGTGTCTCAAACACCTTTGACCATAGAAACTTTACTCACCTTGTAGGACTTAATGTTGTACAGATATAATTTGATAATGCTGCGATAGAAGGTCACTGCCTTAGGCAAAATTGATTATTTCTTCAAAAACCACAGCTAGGTTGTTCATGGCTGTGGCCTTCAGTACAGTACCCTGAGTCCTTCTGAGAGAATTCAATATTCTACTCAGGAATGTTCCTGTTCAATAATCTTCTATTTAGGAACAACATGTCTATTTATTTTCATTTTGCTAATTTTCCTTTTTCCATCATCTGTAATTCAAAAATCATTTTTTTGTGCACTCTAAGAGATACAACAAAATATCTTTCTAAAACTCCACCATTATTTTCATCATAAATTTCTCTTTTGATAGACTATAGAACTATGACAAATAAGGCCAAAAAAATCTGTAATGACTGACAGAGATCCTAGGCAGGAAACAAATCAAACAACCTCAATTTGAACAATATCTGTTCAATCACTTCTAAAATGATAACACTGCAAGAAACAGCACTGAGCTATTGAATTTATGGTTTGGGTTGCTTTTCTATTTTAAAAAATAGATTTCTTTGTCAAACTGGAATTTGAAAGGCATGTGTCACCTGGGGTGAACCATGGCGCCTTTAGACATCACTGTATATGGAGAGAAGTGGTGGCAAATGAAATGCTATTTAGATATACAATCTTGTAGGAGGATCTTGCTATTAATGGGCTGGGGTTTTTTTTCTTAGCAGTTCCTAGATATACAATAATGAAATACACTAAAAATTATCATTAGGATCTGCAGAGCCAACAGCTAAATCTAAACACAAAGAAAAGTTGAGACCAAGAGATAAGACGTGTACAAGACAGACAAACCTGGTCAAGAATGAAAAGTGAGTGTCACTAAGACCCCATCATAGCAAAGTACTTTTCTTTGTTTCAAACCTATTCTAGGTATGGGAATATTCATGATGAATGCGACTAAAAACATATTTATAACAGCCCTGCCAAAGTTCTTTAAGGTCATCCAAACTGTCAGAAGTGTGTCACTTCTAGTAAAGACAATTTAAAACTTAGACCATACAATCTTTGATGTAGAATCTTTTTCTCCCTGCAAGAAAATACCACAATCTCCTCCCCCAAATTATATTGCCAACTAGTGGTCAGAGAGAATCCAAGGCCAGTGAATCTAATGTCCACAAAAAGGAATGATACCTTGAGTGTTTGTGTGTAGGCATGTATGTAAAACACACTTGAGATTAGACCATGGCACATCTGTAGTAGGGAGGACCAAGTAGCAAACTACGTTAATATATGTCTCTACCTCCAAATACATTAAAAAAAAAATTTATTTTGTGTTTCTTAAATTACATTTCCTGCCATCCTGCCATTCTTATAGTCATCAGAGGAGAATATTGGTCTTTGTGGTCTACAAGCCTCGTGTTCCATAAACAGGAGCCTGTCTTAGCAAAGACTTTCTCAACGGCCATAATTAAAGAAATGTTTACCCTTGGAAGTAGAAATGTCAATAGAAGCATAATTAATTTCTTAAATTCTTCTGTCCTGCTGTGAAAGTCAGTCTGTGTTTGCTTTTTAGAAAGGGCTTTGATTGCCGAAACCGGTTTGGCTCAGTGGATAGAGCGTCGGCCTGCGGACTGAAAGGTCCCAGGTTAGATTCCGGTCAAGGGCATGTACCTGGGTTGCGGGCACATCCCCAGTGGGAGGTGTGCAGGAGGCAGCTGATCGATGTTTCTCTCTCATCGATGTTTCTGACTCTCTATCTCTCTCCCTTCCTCTCTGTAAAAAATCAATAAAATATATTAAAAAAAAAAAAAAGAAAGGGCTTTGATTTGTGCTGGGGCTGGGGCAGAGTGTGTACTGCCTAGAGGGGTGGAGATGGGGCTTTTTAAAAACTATAGGTTGGGGGAGGGAGGTAAAAGTGGAAGAGGGCATAAAGGGAATAAATGGTGATGGGAAAATTAAATAACTAAATAACTAAGTAACTAAATAACTAAATAAATATAAATAAATAAAATTTAAAAAATAAAAACAATAGGTTGAAATAATAGGTATAATGGAGGAGAGCAAGGTAAGGAGAGAAGAGAGAGGGGGATTAGGTCCAAACCACATTCTTGTGTTCTTCCACATCTCCTTTCCCATTTGAACTACATTCTACATCCTCAGATTCTAGGTATTTCCTGAATCTCAAGCTCTGGTCCCTTTCAATATTCACAGAAAAATTTTAAATTACTGTAAAGTGACAATACTACTTCATAGCAGATATTTCATATAAGGTACACACATGTGTGGGACTTTATGAGTCACACACACACACACACACACTCTCTCTCTCTCTCTCAGGACAGAGAGGAAGTGCAGTGAGAAAACCTGCCAATAGTTCTGGAAAACCCTTCTAAATTAAAAAAAAAAATTGAGGGGTAATGAAGGGAATGAACCTCCACAGCAGAGATGGGCATCCAGCTGAGATGGGTTGAGCAGGAGGAACTTGAAGCAAGTTCTCATACCTCGGGCTCTCAGATTTCAAAGACCAGGCCAGGCAATGATGACACAGGGCACAGGAGTGAAGCTGGTAAAATGGGAATGGGCAGTGGGCTGTTCTGTGGGGAAACTGGTGGACAGACTCACTTGGGAGGGGCCGTGGGGACTGCTGACTGTTTACCTGTCATGGGAAGAATAGAGAAAGGCCAAGGTTTACCAAGCAACTGTGAGCCCCTGTGAGCATGAATGGACTAAAATAAGGGCAAGAGACAGAAAAAGCAGGAAATAGGCCTAGTGGGGAACAAAAGGTACATTTGGGAGGAAGGGCTCAAGTATTCTCATTGGGGGCACCGTGGACACCTGAAGCCATTTTATCATTTCTGAAACTCCTGGTGGCCTTCTCCAGAGGAAGACAGGACCTGCTCTCATATGTGTGGGTGACAGCCACCCTTGCAGGGCATTTTATTTGCTGTGCTGCAGCCCCTTAAGCCTTTGTCTTTCATTTAACTGCAGCATTAAAATTATGGAATATTTTAGGCTACTTTCACTCATACAAGGACAAGTCAAAAGCCACAGTTATGGTGTTTAAGTAAAAGCCATAAACAAAATATAAGTCCTGCCCTTGCATTTTGCACAAGCAATCCTATGGAAACATAAAGAAGTTTACACAGCCTTTATCACTCAGCAGGATGTTTTCATTTTGTTTGGTCCATGTCCCAAATTGTATTTTGTTTGAGACTCCTGCTCATTTTCTTTCGTTTGTGAAGAGCTATGTCAGGCTGAGTCTCCATTTCCTCTGGTTCAAAATGAATTATTGATTAGAGAAAGAGTAAAGCTATCGTCTGGGTGCCTTGTTTGCTTTCTTGGTTCCAGCTGTGTGCTCACCACCTGCTCTTCCTAACCTTCTTCTGAAAAGCAAATGCATCAAGTCAAAGGCAGGAAGAAATAAAAGTTGGAGTGATGGGATGGAAGGAACATGGTAAAGATATAGAGCTGATGGCACCTATGGAGATGGTGTCGCAAGAGGAATCGGCCGTGGCAGTCAGAAAGATTGTCTAATGTCAGTGATAGCTGGCAAAGGATGAATATCATCAGAGGTTTTGATTGGTGGAAGTCAAAAAGGGCTAAAAGAGATATCAAAGCACAAATCTATACATATAAAAGGCTAATATGCTAAGTGTCTCTCCGCCCACCCAACCAATCGCTATGATGCACACTGACCACCAGGGGGCAGACACTCAATGCAGGAACTGCTGAGCTACAGTGACTTGGCAGTGGTGGTTCTCAGGTGATGCACCCCAAAACCAGAGAGGAGGGAGCCCGATTCCTCAGCCATGGTTTATGTTGTTGCTGGGGCACTGTTGGCCCCGAATCTTGTTTACTGCACACTTGCATTTGTATTCCACACCCTGTACAATGGCAACTTTGTAGAGTGCCCTCTTGCACTCTGGGACCCCTTGGGGGATGTCGGAGAGCTGGTTTTGGCCCGATCCACACAGGCCAGGCTGAGGGACCCCACCTGCCAGAGGGACCCCACTCACTCCACAGACACAGGAGAGGGACTGTGGGAGGTTGGCTCCAGGGCGTGTCCAGCGCATCTCACCCAATCCCGCCCCACCAGCCACCTTCTAATCAATTTTCTTTCAATGTGCATGAATCCATGCACCAGGTCACTAGTTTGTCTATAAACACTGTGGCTGTATGAAATATTATAGAAAAATATCACTGATGTTACAAGCTGGATAAACTTAGATGAATCTGAGACACTCTTAGACTGAGTCACATACTAGGGCAAAGATGACTAGAACTGACCACTGGAAAGAAACAGGAAGTAGCCAGAAAGAAACCTGAGGCTGAGGATATTTTCCTTGATGTAGAGTGAGCTTACCCAACAAAACAGACTTTTTACATTAAAGGGGCAGTCCAAAATGAGATGAAATATTTGTAAATTCTGAAACTATTCAAATAGCACAGAGAAGCCCCATCAGCATAGTTCGTCCTACCTCAGAGCGCCAGGGATTAGACATGGGCAGCATGTTCCCTGCCAGGAAAAGTCTTCCATCTGAGATGGTGCCCCGGGAAGGAAAGAAAAACAGCAGCCCTTGGGGATCTGGGCAAGGTGTCATCAAGGTAATTTTGACCCCAGAAGCAAAGCAGATGCATTTCCTATTGATGTAAAATAAAGGAGAAAACAGTTTGGATAAACTTCCTTATCAAATACTAGAGGCCTGATGCATGAATTCATGCACCATTGGGGTCCCTCAGCCTGCAGGATCAGGCTGAAACCCACTCTCTGACATCCCCCGAGAGGTCCCGGATTGTGAGAGGGTGCAGGCCAGGCCGAGGGACCCCACCAGTGCATGATAGGGGCCAGGGAGGAATGAAGGAGATTGGCCAGCCAGGGAGGGACAGAGGGAGGACTCCAGGGCGTGTCCGGCCCATCTCACTCAGTCCTGATCAGCCGAAACCCAGCAGCAAGCTAACCTACCGGTCAGAGTGTCTGCCCCTTGGTGGTCAATGCACATCATAGTGAGCAGCTGAACGGCCTATCATTAGCATATTATGTTTTGATTGGTTGAATGGCCAACCAGATGACTGGACACTTAGCATATTAGGCTTTTATTATATAGGATTAGGGGGAAACATTTCTCCCAGTGAGGAATCAAGCCAATACCAAAAATATGTTAAATACCAGTGATGTCAAAGACTCAAATCCCAGCAGTGATCTCCCAAATAGGGAGAAAAGCTCCCAGGAAAAGCAGCATAAGTAGCTGTGAAGGTCCTAGAGTCCATGTGAGCTGGAAAGGGGGTCAGCTAGGAAGGCCAAATAGGGAGATGAAGGCAGGAGGTGAATTCTAATGTGGTCTATAAAATAATCCTAGACATAGTATTAATCTCATACATTCCTGAGACCTTCGCAGCTTCCAACACACTTTTGTAGGCATTATCCCATTTAATTTCAGGAATTGGAGGACCTGGCTCCAACTTTAGGCTTCACCAGTTCTTAGCTGTGGTGATCTTTGGCCAATCACCTCAGTGAGCTGAAGTGCCCTCATCTGCGAAATGGGGATAATAAAACTACTGACTTCCAAGCATTCATGTAAGGATTAAAAGACAGTATGTACAAAGCCGCCCATATGGTGCCCTAAAAAGTAGTAAGCATCAACAGTCATTATCTACTCTTTAAAATTATTAGTAAACCCCACACTAACCCTGTGAGGTGCTCAGGGTAGGTATTACCAGCTTCTTGTTACAGGTAAGGAAAGGAAAGCTCAGAAAGTGACTTGCCTAGTGTGGCCAGGGGGTAGGGCCTCAGAGAAAGACGCTAGAAAATGTATTGCCCAATCAGAAACAAGAGCACGCTGAACAGTGGCATCCTGGCGTTGTGTCTCCATGTGTTTGCACCCCGCCGCAGCTGGAGAAGGTCAGGGGAGCAAATGAGTTTCAGATTTTTAAACCAAAGGAAAATTTGACAGAAAATTTTCCAGTGTTCACTTTGCATCTCAAAAGCAGATCCATGCTGATTCCCACTCAGAAAGACTTAAGTTCTAAGGTCAGGAAGCTCTCGGGAGACAGCAAGGTCCAGAGGGGGAACGGAAGGATGTTGCCGATGGGAGAAAGATGTGCCCGGAAGCCTGGACGCCTCACTCACGCACACGGTGCTTGGTGAGGACTCCCTCCCACGAGCCGGCAGGCCCGAGCGAATGTGGCTGCCCTCTGGTCACATCTCTCAGCTCAGACTGTAAAACATCGACTTTCTGGAATCCCATGGGCTGACTTATTGTGGAGAGAGCTGAGGACTTACTCCTTCTGGCACACAAAACTTTTTAAAAATATTACTATTACTATTGAAATGAAAATGTGTTAATGGATCACAGCTCTCCCTGGCTTTTTAAGCAGAGTACATTGAGTATAACTCAGCCTTTCCTTGACAACTCGAGGACATCTTCACAAGCATTCACTCCACACTGGGTTGTATATAGTCATCCTCCGGCAGTGTTTTGAAGCATGTTAGAAAGCAGTTTCCACTGAACTAAATGGATGCAGATTACCAGCACTTCTTAGTACTTCTCTGTGCCTCTCTTACTATTATTTTAGTCTCTTCTCTTACCATGAGCACTATCTTTGTTGTTTCCCCCTTGCCTGCCTCTAGCCATTTCTTTTTCTCTCCAAACCCATTTAACTTGCTTTTTCTCACTTGTAAAATAGGTTGTAAAATAAGTACAAATAACATTTTTAGATGTTAATTTTATGTTACATGAATTGTATCTCAATAAAGCTATTTTTAAGTGCAGTGCAGACTATAAAACTTACAAAAAAAGAAGAGATATCACATCACTCTGTTTATTTTGATGCTAAACTATTTCACTCTTTTATTTAAAAATTAAAAAGCTCTCAGTAAAGACTTAGAATTCTTCCATTGGGAATATGCCCAAGAGTTAAGGTGTGGTCTTTGAAACATCTATTTTTGTTTACTTGACTTTTTTTTTTTTTTGCTTAGTTCTTAATCCTGTGAGTGAAGTTAATTTTAGTAAGATGTAGTATGACTGTAGAGTCTTTGATTAAAGCCTCCTTCCTTATCCTTTGTTTATTCACTTGGCGTCTTTGGATGGGCTACTATGTGCTAGACCCTAGAAATAAACTTGAATCTTTAAGTGAGTCAGGTCTTTCTTGTGTGGATTTTAGGTGTAAATCTCCAGGAAGTTTGAGTTTTTATGCTTCCTTGATTTGTGTTCCCATAATAGCTCCATGACTCCAAATCCAGTCAGTCTCCAGGGAAGCATCATAACCAACCACTGGAAGACCAGCCCATTGCTGGAAAGCTAGCCCATGGAGTGGGGATCCTTGATCAGAGGAGAATGCTGAGATGTGAACATAGCTGCTTTCCATAGTTGCAGCCTCTAGCACTTCTCCATGGAGCATCTAGAACCTTGTTACTCAACGTGTGGTTGCTCAGACCAGCAGCGTCAGTATCACATGGTAGCTTGTTAGAAATAAAAAACTTTGGGCTCCACCCAAGACCTATTAAATTACACTCAGCCTTTTTTAAAAAAAAGTTGCTCAAGTGATTCTTATGCTCATTAAAGTTTGAAAAGCACTGAGCTACATAATATTGCACGCAAGCATCCCTGAAACACCTGGCACTTTACCCACTGCAGTAATCATATTTTTCAGAGCCCGTAGGTGAATGATGCCAAACACAAGAGGCCACTGTTTGACACAGAGGCACATCCCACTGGTCAGCAGGCAGAGATGATCATGATGATGCCGAGCAGATGTTCAGCATATTCGTTGAGCAGCCAGAGACCACTGCTGTTCTCTTCACTCGCCTGTCAGGTTCAATAACTCTTCTCCAGTGACTCATCTCTTCATACACATGTGTTGTAATTTTCTTTAAAGACCAGCTTTTCAGCAGCATTCAAAGCTGGGTATTTTTCCTTTGTTGCAAAACTTCCATATTTCTGGAAACACCCGCCTCCACCCCCAGCTCAAATTGAGCTCTAGTCTCTCAGACACCATTTCATTTATCCATTCATTTATTTGAAAAGTGCGTACTGAGTGCTTACTATCTTCCGCATTTTCTATTCAGCGACCACCATGTAAACATTTGCATCCCTCCCATGTCAACCCGCTTGCTTGCTTGTTTTCCTTTAACACTTAGTTTTTACAACCTATATAAGCCTGGAAACATATTTTTTAAAGTACAAAATATGACTTCCATTCTTTAAAAAAAAACAAAAAAAAAACTAATACTATAATTGAGAAGGCAAGATATATCATTTTGAAGTAGCTGGAGAACTAATTTCCAAGACCACACAGGGACGATATGTGCTATACTAGAACAAGCACGATCTGGGACCAGTTCTGGTTCCTCTGTGAACCTACACTCCTAGACAAGCCCTTTTGCCCCTGTACAATGTCCTAAACTACTGAAAAAAATTAATTATTCTTTAAAAGCTGTTGATCTATCTAATCTAAAAGATACCTCCTTGTGTCCAATACCCAAATGCCCAAGAATGGATCCTAAACTACATACAAAAATTCTGATGAGATTCAAGGAAAGAAAATAAGCAGCATAGGGTTGATTAGGGAGACTGTATATTACTATGATTAAGAAGGAGACAAATCTACGTTCAGATCTCATTGTAGTATAAGCTAAGTAACCCTGAGGCCTTTGATGAGTCACTTAATCTCTTTGACCCTTGGTTTTCTCATTTGTAAAGTGGGATAATAATAGTACCTATCTCAGAATCATCAGGAGTAAATGGAACAATCCATGTAAAGCCCTAAGCACAGTGCCTGATGTAAAGGATGTGCTAAATAGATGATGTTGATGGTGTGATGATGGTGTTGAGATGGTGGTGGTGGTACCTTCAGGAAGGTCTCTGGGGAACACACAGGTCTTTCCAGTAAGGATAAACTTCAACTCTAAGTTGGAGGAACAAACAGGATATATGAGATAAACTACAATGAAACTGACCAGCTAGTAGCAGAGGAGCAGAAGGAAGGAATGGTAAGAGGTAGGGAAGATGGGAATACAGGTAAGTTGTTGAATAACTGTGTTGACCAAACTTGATGGAGAAGGGACAACTTGGTTTGACAGAAAGACTTGAACATAAGGAAGCTTAAGTACAGTGGCTCTGGTATCTCTGTGCAAGTGATAAGGAACTAAGAGACTGAAGGAAGGAAAACCAGCTAGGAACCTACTGGGTAGTCACTCTGGGTAAAATGCTGAGAGCTGGACAAAAAGTCAGGAAGAAAAAAGTCCTCTGGAGCTTCTCAGGGATCTATTCAAAATTCTCCCCTAAGAAACTCCTCTTGATCTCCTGCAAACATGACTGTTTAGTATTTCTGTTATCAGTGGGGAGAGGTCTACGTCCCCACCTGTTGCTTGTGGGAGTGGGCTTCCTGCTATACTCCGAGAAAAGGAATTTTCTGAGACTCCCATGGGAGGATGAGGTATTGTAGAAAGCTTTATTTCTGTGGAATCAAACCCCTGAGTTTCCAAGGTCCCATTTCCCTTCATCTCCCAAAGGAAGAAGTGTAGCTGTGGCTTCAGAAGAGCTAGAATCAAAGCCATGTTAAGAATTTCCTTTCCATGTTGGAGCAGAGTTCAGTCCAGCATCAGGTTTGTGTTCCCTGCTGCAGTCCATCAGTCCATTGCATGTGAGGTCTGCAGGGCCACATAGCTTAGAGGGAACATGGGCAAATGCAAGGAAGCTAAGAGAGAGAGCAAACTCCTTTGGGGAATTATTTATCCCCAAATTTTTGCAGGCTTGCAGTGGCCCCCTTCATTCTGGCCAATGATCTCTGTTCCCAGGTTTGACTAACAGGCATCTTCCCTAATCACCCAACTTCACTGCACATGCATCTGTCTCCCCTTTGCTGGACCCCTATCCCCAGTGACCTGTGGGGAATGGGCCAGTGGTTCCCTGGGTAGTGTGAAATTACAGCTTCCTGGTGAAGCTGCCCGAATGGCCATGTTTATAATGTCTGGCCTCCCTTTTGCTCCTTTCCTATTATTCATAACTAGTTAATTACAACGGTATAATTCCCACCCCAATTAAAACTAGAGGAAATAAGCAACCGTGCCCATGTGCATGAAGATTTGCGAGGAACTGAGATCACATCCTGTCTGTGACTTCTGAGTCAGAGAATCCTGTAAGAGGATATTTAGGGTTTCTAAGCAGGCCATGTCACTTTCAGCCAGGCTTTAGTCAGAGATCTTGTCGGATAAGAACAGGGTCCCAGCCCTCAAGGCATGACAAGGCCTCTGTAGCACCATGTGGTTGCTATTACTGAGCCTAAACAATGAGCCGAGTGCTTGTACAGACTGTGTCCACTGTGGTCTCCTTCGCAGTATACACCCCAGGATGTCCAGGAAGAAAAGACTACCCAACATAGCCATGGGGCAACCACTGTTTCCTAGAGGCGCCCCAGAAGTGGAAGCAGAAAGGAGCTTTGCCTAATTCCAAGCCGAATTGACCAGAACTTTGCTCCTGGGTTTACCCCTGGTTGTGCTGTGGCATGCTTCACTTGGGCTCAGTGCATTCTAGAGTATAGGTTCTTCTCCACAGCTTCCTAGAAGGCAACATTGCCCTGGCCCTGAAATATAAACAAATTAACTATCATATGCGATATGGAGGGGTGCCTGGTGAGGTGGGACATAGAGGGAAGGACAGTTCGGCAATCTTCCCAACGCATACACACAGTCTCCCACAGGGCCACTACTGGCATCTAGCATGACTTCATCTTCCACAATCCTGGGAATGTTCTGCCAGAAAAAAAAAGATATGATGGGAAATTGAAATCTAAGCTTTCAAAGCAGGACATACGGCTGTGTCCCCAAGGCCTAACAGGTGGAGATTGAGACAATGATGCAAGGAAAGAGCAGAATGGTTTCTTTGAGACAATCAGAGAACAAGTCTCTTCAATCCCTTTCTTTCTTGGCCTTAGCTCATGTATTCAACAAGCAATTACTAAGTGCTGACTATCAACAATAGTTCTAGATGCTTTGATGGATTCCACAAAGTCTCTGGTACTTTGCTCAGTAGCAGAGAAGACTTCCCAGAGACAGTGCCATTTAAGCAAGATGATGGATGATGAGTAGGGTGTTCCAGCCAGAAAGGTAGTCAATCCAGGTGGAGGGACTATATCTTCAAAGGCCTAACCTGAGAGGACCCATTCCTTTTTGCATAGCCGTGAGGGGCAGGCTCTGCCACTCATGCCATCCAGCAAATACAGTATTTCTAGTGAATGGGGTTATCTCCCACATAAAGAGTACCCAGTTATACTTGAAGTAAGGATCTCATTGTTATTAAATGGCTATTCTTTGCTGGCCTCATTCCTCCTTAAATCACAGCGCTAACACTAGCCCTATCAACACTAAAACTCAGCACTCACATCAGCTCAGATTGAGACCTTATTTTCAAATTGGAAACTGGGAAGCGATGGCACAACTGGGCAATATACAAAATGGTGCTGTCAGAGCCTGAGGGTCTGGAGAGGCCAAGTGATGGAGATAACTTGAGCCCCCATTTCTTGTCTGTAAAATAAAGATGATAATAAGTCCTGTCTTACTGGATGGACTAGGTTGTTGTGAAAATTAGAAATAATGTACAATGTCTAGTATAGGCTCTAGCTTATAAAAATTGCTCAATAAATGATAGTCATTATTAATATTACTGTTATGTACGTCATTATACAGCATAGCCTACGTAAGAATATCAGTTATTCCCAACTTGGTTGACCTCTCCAAAACTTGTGGGCATCCTGATTAAGTACTTAAGACACAGCGGGGAGTTCTATTTCTTTCTAAATTCTCATTTGTACCATGTATTTCCATTTACAAGCATACTCATGATCTCATTTGCACCCATTCCAGTCTTGTGAGGCAAGTAGAACAATTCCATACGTATTAGGACACAACTTTGCCTCCCAGTCCAAAGTCTGCCTCAGAGAGGTCACACAGCCAAAATAGAGGTCTTCTGGTTTTCTGTAGAGTACCCTTTCCACAATATCATGCTGTACCTTCGTTAGTTTGTGCTTCCATGTATTCAACAAACATTTATTTATTACCCTTTGTATAGTAGTCACTACGCTAAATAGTTCTACTGATCCAAAGATGAATGAAAGAAGGTACTTGCCCTGTAACCAAGATAATTTAAGAAAACATCCTCCCCCCGCCCCACACCCCAACAGGGAATCTAATAGAAAATACTTTACCAATTATATGGCTCTAGATGTTTTTAAAATGTGTATTTGTAAATGAGATGATCAAATTTAAAATGGGACAACTGCTCTCACTTGAGCCATAGCATGTAAAATTAACATTAAAAAGTAATATTAAAATAACGAAAATAAGTTTTTCAGAAGACTTACTTTTCAACTGCTAAAAATTGTTTCATTTTTCAAATTAACTTCACTGCTAATAAGACCAGCCCGTTTGCCAAAAGGAATCTAAAAATGATGCCAATACATATTATTTATAATACACAAATTAAAAATAAAAGTCCTAGATTTTTTGGGGTCTGGGTCTCCTAGGACATCTTTCCGTCTAGCTTTGCTTTGACCCCAGCCACTGTGAGAAGAAGATATAAAACACTGTGGGTTTCAGAATGTTCTGTCCTTGGAAGATCTCCATTCAAAGTTTTTGGCCAAATGTCCCATTAATTCCCCTCTGATGAAGGCACTTTGGGGTCAGCTGAATTTGGGGTCTACAGGGATTACAGAAAAGGGACTGGGTGCAGAGTTCACGCCAACGCTACATGTTTCAGAAACTTGGAGTAAAGCCAGACTCTGCAACAGGGATTTAGGAGAGAGTTAGCTCAGGGAAGCTTTTTCCTAAATAAAAGAATTCTGAAGTCACTGTTGCTCTTTTATTACCAACTAGAGGCCCAGTGTATGAAATTTGTGCATGGGGGTGGGGTCCCCTCAGCCCAGCCTGCACCCTCTCCAATCCAGGACCCCTCGGGGGATGTCCGACTGTCAGTTTAGGCCCAATCCCCGGGACCGCTGGCACCTAACTGCTCACCTGCCTGATCGCCCCTACCTGTCCCCCCTGCCAGCCTGATCACCCCTAACTGCCTCTGCCTGCCAGCCTGATCACCCCTAACTGCCCCCCCTGCCGGCCTGGCTGCCCTCAACTGCCCCC
>NW_005368148.1:3560660-3562734 GCF_000412655.1 Myotis brandtii | reverse complement strand
GCCTTGTCACCCTTCACTGCCCCCCCCCACCAACCTGGTCACCCCATGCAGCCTGCTGTTTGGTCGTTTGGTTGCCCCTCACTAACCCCCCTGCCGACGTTGTCACCTCACACAGCCTGCTGTTCGGTCGTTACTGTGAAGGCATCCTGACCAATTTGCATATTACCCTTTTATTAGTATAGATAATAATAGTGGCTACCACTTAATGAGAGACAAGTATGTGCTGAGCACTTTATGTACACTATTTCTAATCCTTACAAATAATAATGCTGCCAGGTATCATAATTCATATTTTACATATAACACAACTGAAGCTCAGAAATGAATTTTTCTCAGAAAGGTCACATAATAAGAGGCAAAGATGACATTTAAAACCAAAACTAGCCCTAACTGGTTTGGCTCAGTGGATAGACCGTTGGCCTGCGGACTGAAGGGTCCCAGGTTCGATTCCGGTCAAGGGCATGTACCTTGGTTGCGGGCATATCCCCAGTAGGGGGTGTGCAGGAGGCAGCTGATCGATGTTTCTCTCTCATGGATGTTTCTCTCTATCCCTCTCCCTTCCTCTCTGTAAAAAATCAATAAAATATATTTAATAAAACCAAAACTAATGTCTTATTCCTATTTCCTTGGTATCTCTTATGCTCCATCTAACATCTTCCCCCAAAGCAACAAGACTAGCCCTCAAGGAGGTATGTCTGTACAGGAAACCTCCATTGTTGGTCTAAACATATTTGTTAATTATCACCTACACACCCAGCACTATATTAAACACTGAGGAATTGTGAAGAAGAATTCTTGGTTTTGGCTTATTTCTTAACTTGGGAAAAATTTGCCTCTTTGTGTTCTGTTCCCACATTTGCCAATGACCTATTTCTTTAGCTACTGGACATAATACAGAATGGGAAGCTTCTTTTTAAGGCTTAGGGAAGAGCTAAATGAAAGATCTTGTTCAGTCAAAAATCATAACAATATTAATTGCCTTTTTAACTCTCATAGATCCCAAACAACATAATTTATGTCAGTGACAATTTTTACAAGTGTCTCATCAAGAAATTTGAGCCATTGCATGTGCATTATATTTTTAAATAAATACCAAACCTTCCCCTACTTTACTTAACATTACAAAGATTCCTGTTGGACTTCCTATAAAGAATACCCTGAGCACCAATGCCAGAATTGGCTGTAAATTCATAGTATCATGAGTAGGTCAGTTAAATTGTGTTGTTCAGTGATCCTCGAGCAGAGGGTGAAGGGTAGAAGGGGACAATATTGGGGTAGAGGACAAGAAATAGTATTTTGAAAAAGCACTCAATATTAAAATATGATGTTATATTTAGAAAATAAAATGCATTGCCTTCATAACACAAGTTTTGAAGGTAAAGCTTGACAACTTCTTTGCTGGTGGATCACTAGCATAAAAAAGAAATGCTGCTACATATATATGAGAGGACTGGGGATATACTGGCTTACCCCTCAGCCTCAATTCCATCGCCAAGTTCTCAAATCCATGCAAAGACTTGTACTGTTTACAAACTTGAAGTCATTATTTTAGTGACTGGATTTCTGATGTTTAGTTTTGTTTCATTTTTCATCTTCCTCACTTAAAGGGGAAATAAACCAAAGTTTTCTCCCTAAATGGCCTGGGAGAGAGAAAATATGAATAAATTATGTTCTAATGGGTTGTTAAAGATTCCTACATGACCACCTGGTTCCACTCAACTTGGGAAGCAAAAAGCATAGGACACACCCATTTAATAAAGCAGGAATGTCTGGTACATCTACCTCTGATTTCATGTAAATGAAAATAGGTCCTAGCCATCAACTACACATATGCCTTCTTCCCTGCCACTCTCCACTCTCCTTCCTCCTTCCCCAATTCATCATCTTTAAAAATTCTTATTCACCAGTTCTTTTAGAGCAAAGCCTCAGAGAAATTTGATACTAAAGTGGTTTAAAGCTAGCTTGTGAGACTAATGGCAAAAATTAATAATTGGCTAGAAGGAAGGAAAGAAGAAAGGAAGGAAGGAAGGAAGGAAGGAAGGAAGGAAGGAAGGAAGGAAGGAAGGAAGGAAGG
>NW_005368148.1:3559881-3560589 GCF_000412655.1 Myotis brandtii | reverse complement strand
GGAAAGGTCACATGGCTGGCAAGGTATGAAATTCATCTTTCTGAAGGCAATGGGCAATGAGCAGGGTTCATACCAGCAAAAGACTATAGTAAGTGCTCAGGTTAAGACAGGACATATCCATGCAGGTGGGGAGCATTAGACAGGCCTAGTGTTTAGGAGGAGAATTAACATTTGACATTTTTACCAAAGAGTTAATTTGTTAGATAAGCAATTTCAGTAAGTCATTATATTTGGGATTTCCTTTTCAATTCCTTGTTTATATTATAGTATAACTGGACTTATGAGTGGCCATGGTTATATGCCATTAAGGTGGAAATTGGAGGTATAATGGTTCCAAATGAGTATAGACCTGTCAGGAGCCAAACAGGAAACAGGAAGTAGTTCCTGACCCCAGAAGAAAAATGGCTCTGGGGAGAAATGGATGGTTCCTGAATAACTTTAAGCATGGCTGTCTTTTTTACATGTTTTACATATCATTACTCTACCTAACATTGCATTTGAAAAAAAAAATTTTTTTAATACTAGATGAATACCATTATAACAGAACAACCTTCTTTTTAAGATTAGTTTTAAAAACTCGATAGAATATAAAATAAAACATTATATTAAAAGTATTGCCGTAACCGGTTTGGCTCAGTGGATAGAGCGTCAGCCTGCGAACTGAAGGGTCCCAGGTTCGATTCCAGTCAAGGGCATGTACCTTGGTTT
>NW_005368148.1:3550005-3558777 GCF_000412655.1 Myotis brandtii | reverse complement strand
TTGAAAAAGAAAGACAAAGTGAGAGAATTAGCTCTACCAGATACCAAGCCTTATTTTAAAGCTATAGTAATTAAGACAGTGTAGTATTGGCCCAAGAATAGATGAATAAAACAGTAGAATTCAGAAACACACTATATGAATTTTGTGTATGAGAGGTGGCATATGGACTAGGGGCGGGGGAAGGACTGACTTTCAATAAATTGTAATGGGAAAATTGGGTATTAATGGAGAAAAAATGCCAATGGATCCTTAATTTACATTATATATAAAAATAAACTCCAGGAGAATTAAAGAGCAAAATGTGAATGAAAAAACTATAAATACAAGAAATTTTTATGACTCTTAGGTAGAGAATGCTTCCTTGAATAAGATATGAAAGGCAATACCCAGATTAGAAATGATTTATAAATGTGACTACACTAAAATTAAGAACTTAAACTTATCATAAGACATCATATTTCAAGTGAAAAGACCAAGCCACAGAAGAATAGACATTCTTTAAAAGACGTGTAAGCTACAAGATAGGTAAGGGAGCCCTACAAATCAAGTGTAAAAAGACAGAAAAGCAAACTGCAAAATGGGCAAATGACATTCATAAACAGACACTTCACAAAGAGTGACTCCAAATAGTCAATAAACATGTGGGAAAGTGTTCAACATCATTACTAATCAGAGAAATGAAAATCAGAACCACAGTAGACTCACATATACCCATCAGATTGGCAAAAGATTCAAAGGTCTGCTAAGCCCAAAAGTTGGCCAAAATGTGATGGGAGTGAAAAATGATACGCCCTCTTTAGCTAATAGTTTGACATTATATACACATCCCCATGACCCAGTATTCCCACTGCTGGGCATATGCTCTGGACTAGAGAAACTTGTGTGCAATTACACCAGGATGGATGAAAACGATGTTTATACAGCATGGTTTAATAACCAAAAAGGGGCAGTCCAAGCATGCATTGGCAGTATAATGCATACATAAATTATGGTATATTACTTCACTGGAAAATTAAAGAGAAATGGAAGTCAGAAAATGATAGCTACATACAAAAACCTGAATGAATCTTACAAATATGCTGACACAAAATAATAAGTCATATAATCCTATTTATATAAAGAAATGCTTTATATAAAAGCATCCATTTGGGGTGCATGCAGGAGGCAGCCGATTAATATATTTTTCTCACATCGATGTGTCTCTCTCCCTCTCCCTTCTCTCTCAAATAAATAAATAAATAAACAAGCAAAAATATATATCTAAAGAAAATGCTAGAGATGCCCATTTGATAGTCAACTAACATGGAAGAGCAGAAGATGATTATATGAAACTGGAATGTTGGCAATTTTCTATTTCTTGATCTAGATGGTAAAACGTGGGTGTTGCTTTATAATAATTCACAATATTATACATCTTTTTGTGCACTTTTCTATATGTGTGTTATATTTTATAATTTTAAAAGCTTAAAGAAGGGAGAAAAAAGAAAATTACCAGACCCAATAATTGCCAAGATCTCTTTCATTGTTGAATCCTTGTTTTTTGTTGTTGCTTTTGTTTGTTTTGTTTCGTGTTTCATTTGGACCCCAAACCAGAAAGCTGTCACCAGTTTGAAAAGAGAATGTATGAGAGAAGGAAGGACTTTATGTTACCTGTCAGATAATCTGGCTTTTCAGAGTCTGCAAGTAAAAACACCTGCCTAACCATTTCCACCAAGAAGACACCACTATAAGTTTTAGATCCCCAAGAAATGCTGAAAATTCTTGAGAATCACCCTCATGCCAAAGTGTGGCCTTAGCTCTGCAGGGAGAAAGAGACGAGTAATTCAGTCTCTAGGAATAAGGTATGTAGAGGTCCTTCCTGAGAGATCCAGAGGCCAAAGGCCAGGCCTTGACCCAAACCAGACCCTAGTGTCAGATGAATGTTCCTTTTTTGAAATAGAAAAAAATATATATCTAGTAACCTCATCACAATAACAGACTCTCTCCCCAAAGCTCTGCAGAAAAAAAACAACTTCAGGAATAAACCAGCTAGTCAAAGCAGGATGCCTAGAATCTTTAGTTTCCTTGTGGCAGGCAGAAGTGTTCTTTAAGAGAAAGCTTAGCACGATACAAATTAGGTATACACCAAAAGCTTAAACCTCACTACAGCCCTTCCATCCCTCAGAAAGCAGAGTGGCCTAATGACTTGGAATAATTGATTCAATCAACAGTCAGTTATTGAGTGAATAGTATGAGTTAGGCACTTCTACTAAGAATGGAGGTAACAACACTGAAAGGCACAGTTTTACCTTGGAAGATACTTAAGAGGATAGTCATATACAAACAAGCCATTCACATACAGTAAGAATAACCACTTTTCCAGAATTTTGTGTTAAATATTTCTCTACTATTGAGAAAACCACTTTACCTCCTTGTGATCCCAATTTTCCTACTTGTGAATGGAGGCTTAAACAATTCTTTTTATATGGTCCCATCTAACTTGAATGGCCTTGACCAAGTCACTCAATCTTTCTGTGCCTTAATTTCCTTATTTGTAAATTGAGCATAATAGTTTCTTCCTCAAAAGACGATATAAAGATTAAATGTTATAAAGATTAAGTGAGTAATTGTATATACATATGAAAGTACGTGTATATTTGTGTGTGTGTTTGGTATGCAGTCTGGCACTTGGTAAGCACTCAGCAAAATTAGCTGCCATGATAATAATTTTTATTATTGCTATTATTAGACTGTTATTCTTTCCTCCTATGATATGAGAATCAAAAGTCCAGCCCAAGAAAGTGTATCACAAGTTACACAATGGTTACCAGTTAATTCAACATTTCATGAGCTTCTGCTGACCATGACTATCTAGGCTGAGCCAGATGACCCCCCGCCACACACACACACACACACACACACACAAGCACAACATTATGCACCATTTTCTACAATCCCAGGTGCTCACTTTGCCCAAACTGAACCATTTAAACTGCCACGTCTCAAAGGCAGATAGTTTTTTCAATGATAACCTTCAAGAACCTTCCTCTACCACAGTTTATCTTATTCTAATGATATAAAAAGTGCTCTGGAAAGAAATCTAATCAGGGAGAATTAAGTTTGCAAATGGGCAACAAATTTTCAGTACAATCCTCTAGATTTTGTTATAACAAACATGAATAGTGACATAGCTACAGCCTGGCCTATACAAATGCTTTCAAAATACCCGCATCTGGGAGTCTAGATGACCACCCTCATCCCTTCTAATCCTAGAATGTTAGAATCTCATTGGCTAATAACACATTTAAAATGCCAAAATCCACATGGAAAATA
Source organism: Myotis brandtii (assembly GCF_000412655.1). Taxonomy (NCBI): domain Eukaryota; kingdom Metazoa; phylum Chordata; class Mammalia; order Chiroptera; family Vespertilionidae; genus Myotis; species Myotis brandtii. The sequence continues at coordinate 3,555,465 of NW_005368148.1, read as the reverse complement.
ATCAAGCAAAATCCAGTTAGAGTGTTGACTCAAAACTTTGCAGTGAGCTGCCCCTTACACAGCCACTTTCTTTGCCCTGATCTGAATGCTTTCCTCTCATTAATTTTCTTCTGAGGTGGTTTGATTCTTAATTTCCAACTTGTACTAATAAGCTCTCTCCTGTCTCTCCAAACTAGTTTGACCAAATCCGTGCCTCTTCCTTCTGTAGAAATTCATTGCGGTCAGATTTTTCAGAACCCCCAGCCTTTTCAAATTGCAATTACTGGCTACCCTGGACCTTCTCTATTTTAATTCCAGACTCCATTTAAAGAAAGAAAAAAAGGGGGGGAGTGATATTTAATCCTTACAATTAACATTTTGCAAGAGCAATCACTTTATGTCTCCAGTGTGTGTGAGGCTCAGGGAATAAGAAAAGGCCACATTACATCATCCGGTGGCTAAAAAGAAACACTTTGAGCCATGTCACTGGGGACAGTCCCTGCAAAACCAGAATGTCTAGTCACTGTGACCTACAGCAAAAGGTATCGAATAACTTGGACAAGTGCTAGTGCAAACAACTGACCAAGTCATTAACCCTAATGCAACCACTAGATAAAGGGACACATTTAAACCTACCGACTCAAGAAGCAATCTGGGGGGAAAGAGAAGCTGAGTTTTTCCCCTCTCCATCCTTAGTTTTCCTTTTTCTTTTTTACCCGAGAACATGGGTGATGAAAGGGACAGCACTCTGATCAATTTGCAGAATTCCCAACTTACAAAACCAGTAGAATCTTTTCTCTCTAAATAAGGTGAAACCACACCTCTGCGTCCTGAGCCCCTGCTGCAGGGAACCACACTCGGCGACCCCTTTCCTGCCATTGTGTTTACGGTGTGCTCAGAGAAAAGGGTAGCGCTTTGATGGCAAAAGAAAACCCCTGGTCAGCAACCAGCCAGCCTTCTAGGCTTCTCTCAGAACAGTGATGCTAAAGAGTAGTCCTCAACCTGGGGCTCGCCCATCTGGTCTGGGTAGATGGGAGTATCAGATACATCAAGACAGTGATTAAGAAAAATAATAGACTAGCTATCATTTCTGCTGCTTCGACACTGTGGCAGTTCCTGTGCTAAGTACTTCTCACATATTAGCTTATTTAATAGTCTCATTAAGGCTAGGAAGAGCTTTTATTAGATCTCTATCCTTCAAATAAAGAAACTGAGACTTCAAGATTTTAGAAAATTAACCCAAGGTCCCACAACTAGAAAGCTGCCATGTCTGAGTAACAACATACCCACTGTATGTCCCTCCTCCGCACCATCCCTACCCTGACTATTTATCTTCTTTCCGAATGACTGCACCAAAGGGTTCTTGCTTATAAGGCACAGAAGAAGTCAAGTTCTAATAACGTCTCCTACATTTATTTGAACAAAGGCATATAGTTTTCAAAAACTAAGACATCATCTCATTTGGTCTCATGAGGTCAGGCAGGATTGTTTTTTAAAGTCCCTTAAAAATTATATGCAATGACTAAGCACTCCCAATGATTAAACTTTTAGAAGTTTCTTTCAAACACTAATTGTCAAGATAGAGTAAGCCGACGACTTCACCCATTAATGGCAGGACAAGAGACATGCTGTTTGTTTGGAGCAGTGTCTGAATGTGGGCTGGGAGAGGGAAAGTGCATTATAAAACCACAGGGACGATAGCCGGCACCACCCCGAGAGGCTCGGAGACTCTCGGGCATGGGAAATGTTTCTGGGTGTTTCCCCTGCCTTGTCTCTACAGGCGGTTGAAAGCTAGGCCCAAATACAATAAACACTTCAGGAAGGTAGAGCCATTTGCAAAGTTGACATTTTCTCTAAATTTCCACTCTCTTATTTTTGACTCCTATTTCTAAGCATAATGACATAAACATGCAGGCTCAGTAGGTGCCCAGAGCAGTGATCAAATCCCTGCTGCTCCACTTACTGTAGGTCGGACCTATAGCAACTTAATTCAACCTGAGCCTCAATATTTTCATCTGAAAAATGGGGATATTGGTTGAGAAAATTCAATAAGATAATGCATACTAAGTGCTTGGCACAGTTTTTGATACTTAATAAACACTCAAGGACACAATCCTCACTTCTATCACTGATTCACTTTAATATTTGATAGAAGTATGTGAATAAAGCATAACTGATAGCATACAATGCTTTGAGAGTTTCAACAATCCTTAATAAAATTCCGTACCTGTAGTCCTATTAGGTCACATAGCATCAGGTACTGGCTATCTCAAGGTTTTGAAATGGGTTTTAAAGTAGGAACCTACAGACTGGGATGATCACACTTCATTGTGTCCAAAATTGCTCACTTTGGGGTTTTCTAGACATTTGTTCTTTGAATAATCTTGTTAAACATTTTTAATACATAACCTAAAAAGCAAAACTTAAAATGCCCACCAATAGCACAAAGGCAGTAAAAGGTCCAATGTACTAAATTTTGAAGATAAGGGAGAAAAAGAGGGGTGGTAAGACTTCAATCATTAGGCTCCTGGAGAACACGGATAAGGTGAGCAAGTGCACATTTACAAAATAACACAAAATTAAAACTCAGGCAACAACCTTAAAGCTTAAACGCATTACTGGGACAATAAAATCAAGTACTACTTCTATCAGGAATGAGTATATGAATCCAAGAGCTAATGCAAGAAGAAAAATACCAATAGGCTTTCCAACGGCTGAAAAGAACTCACCGATGATGACGCTCCCATCTACTTCAACAGCTAATTCAGGAGCACCTACCCACGGGCTCAGGACTGAAATACAGGCATGGAAAACACAGCTCCTGCCCTGATGGTGCTTGCGCAGTGGGAAGAAAGCTGCAAGCCCTTATTCATTCAACCTTCATCGATGATAAGGAATAAGATTTTTAATTATTTTATTTCCAATATGTCACAGACTGATACTTTTGAAAAGCATAATAAAAGGAACCTACCAGAAAATGAAAAATTTTAAAGATATATAAAATACAATCCCCAATTTTTTATAATTACTAGAGACAACTGACTTAAAATTATTGTCAAATTACTGTGACTATTTCTAAATACCATCAGTTTCTGTACTTGGCTCACAGAACAGTAACAGTGTGCAGGCCAGCAGTGGTGCACAGGCCGCATTTTGAGTAGTGCTGATATGTAATACAATAAGTTAGTTGCTTTAATGAAGACAATAATGAGAGAACAGGACAAGAAGTTTTTAAGGAAAGAAATTATTCAGGAACCATGCCTACTCAGTTGATATATTTTCCCCAAATCTTATCAACCCCTCACAGTAAAGGACTACTTTTCTCTTCCTTTTTAAGTCCTATTTTCTTAAAAATGTAACCCATATTTGCTGCCTCACCACTATGTTTTATTGCATAGGACAGAAAATCACTGTACTTTCTTATACTTTTTCTGTAATATTTATACCCTGCATTGTGGGAGAGCTATTTATTTCTCCTTTCCCATCAGATTTTAAGCTTCTCAAGGGTAAGAACTTATCATAATTACCTCAATACCCCTCTAGCACCTACAAAAAGCCTTAACCAAGGTAAGTACTTGCTAACTGCTTGTTAAATGAGTGAAAGAAAATGAATAAACAAGTAAACCAGCTACTACGCAGCAGTGCCTCCAGAAATATAGTACCAAAAAGTACTATGTCTTAATTTATTTAATACCAAAGGTTAATGCTTCCCTTTAGACCTAAGCTGCTGGAACCACTTAATTTTTCTATATCTGGTCCACATGTGAAATTATAACCAACATCAAATGAAAATTTGATTAAACCGACCAAGAACAGCATGTGTGATAGATGGGAATTCCCCCGGGGCAGGATGTTGGTCTGGAAACCAGAAGACTTGACACTGCAGAGCTAAGAGTTCTCCCAAAGAGCCGATGAACTAGCGCCAAAGAAAAATGACATACACTTCACCTCTGAAAAAGAAACAACTCAAGTTCAGAAACCCAAAGGTGTCTGGATCAAGTCCGCAGATTTTGAACCTGTCCTTCTTCCCCTCCTATTTCCCACCCCTCTTCTATGCTGGTATTCACTCCTTATCCTCATCGTAAGAAGAGAGAAATGGAGAATCCGGTAGTATTGCAAAAATATGTCTACCCTAAGGAGGCAAAAGGACAGAGCCGTTTCAGCTTCCAAAATTATTCTAGCTTCTCAGAAGCTCTTGTTGCCCTTGAAGCTGGTTTCCTGGAGCAGCTAGGATTCCTGGGATGTTGCAAGCAGCTAGAGTTATCTGGTGAGTGATCAGAAGGCTCCTGGGAGGAGGCCCAGCTGGGATTCTTTCCAAACCGTGTCTGCACCACCTGTAACTCTTCAGTGCATATGCTTGCCAGAAGATCGTCCCAAGCCTGGGGGGATGGGGAGAGTTGCCATTCCAGAAAGAACCAACAGCCAGCTTTGGCAGAGAAGGGCGTCCTTGTGTATTGGGAGGGAGTCAGGGCTTCCAGCTAAGGGCGCTTCGCCAGCCCTGGTATGCAGATCCGGGATCTGTGCCCGCTGAGCCTGCCCCAACTTGCCCAGGAGAGTGAGGGAGGCCAGGGAAAGATGGGAAAGGTGTTCACTCTTCACCCCCTTCCGGTTCCAGCCAGCTGCAGGCCTTTGAAGTCCTGGGCCAGAAGGCATGGCCAGTACTGATGCTGAGGTTTATTTCAGTGAGCCTCTGGGATTTGGGTTCTTTCTTTCTCTCTCTGGAAGGCAGACCAACATAAATCAAAAAGCATGGACTTTGGAAGCCCATAAACCTTGATTCAAATTCTGGCTGGGCCACGGACTAGGTTTATAAGCCCCAAAAGATTATACAACTTCTCTGGATCTGGGGTTCTTATTTCTGAAATAGCATTCATCTAAGAATTTCTCAATCTCAGCACAGACACTTTGGACTGGGTACTTTTCTATGGCATTGGAGCAGGGATGGCGGGGCAGGGGGGCAGAGGGAAGGGGGTGAGCTGTCCTATGTATTATTGAATGTTTAACAGCATCCCAGCCCACTAGACGCCAGTACCACTCTCCCCATCCAACTGTGACAGCCAAAAATAATTCCAGACACTGGCTAATGTTCCCTGGGGGGCTAAATCATCCCCAGTTGAGAACCAGTGATTTAACATAATTCTTAGGATTGTTGTTTTATACATGTTATTGCAAATTTAGAGAGTCTGGTACCTGTGAATGGATGAATTAAAAGACCCAAGAATTATTCATTCCTGTAGCACAAGGGTAGGGAACATCCAGCCTGCTGGCCATATAAGGCCCACAAAATCATTTGGTCTGGCCCTGCCGAGGTATTAGGGGCAAATTAATTAAATTTTTACCAAATAGAGCAGGCTAATTTTTAAGTTGGTAATTTTGTGTGGCCCCGAATGATGTTATAAATATCCAAATGGCCCTTGGCAGAAAAAAAGCTCCCTCACCTCTGCTAGCAGATGCTATCACTGCCCCTTCCCCCAACACCCA
>NW_005368148.1:3543539-3549982 GCF_000412655.1 Myotis brandtii | reverse complement strand
CCTCAACACATTGATGGCCACTTCCCATTAACACCTGGGACTCCCTGGCCTTAAGAATATGGTTAGTCTATGAACAGGGCAAATTGGAACTTGCCCTTGGAAGCACCCCTATCAGTGGATAGATGAGGAGTTGGTGGGTAAACACCCCAGCTTCCTAGCCAATTATTTGAGACAGTTCTGAGGTGTATACTAGAATTCCCCAGTGAGATCAAACTCCATCGCCTACAGTGGTAGCTGACTGTATAACACAGCCCTTCCCTACCCTCACTTTCCTGTTCCCCCATGGGTATTTCCTAGGATCATTTCCCAAACATTTTGCACAACTTCCTTTATCTTTCCTGGGTTTCTCTCTTTGAGTAACCTAACATATAAAAACTGAGACTTTTATGTCTATAAATGTCCTCCTTGCTGACTTATCAGGCTTCTCATTAGTAGTATTTACTCAGGTGAAAAAAATTTAAATACTGCAAATAAACTACTGTTCTGCTCTGTGAACTGCTGAAAATAATGATTGACACATCCCAACAGTCTCAATGCAAGTAAAAAAAAAAAAAAAAGTTAGAGGTTAGAATTCTCACCTGTTCCTACAGCCAACCTATCCCCCCATTGCTGCCACACAGCTCCTAAAATGCACACCAGACCGTGTCTGATGGGAACCCAGCAGTCTTAACTGTGGCTGTAACCTCAGAATCTAAAACCACACTGGCACAAGGTAGGTACCCAATAATATTTATTGAATTACTGAGTGAGGGTCATTCTCCTGCTTTAAATCTTTGGATGCTTCCCTGTGATATTAGCAAAGAATAAAGGTGAAACGCCTTCAAATGGTACACAAGGCAGAGCCTTTATGACTCAGTCTCAGCTTCCTTCTCCAGCTTCATCTCTCACTACTCATCTTTTCTACCTGACCCCAAAATATTGCATGTACAGCCTGTATTTTAACCATCCCATATGGTGTATGGTTCCTAGAAAGGTGTGTTCTTTGTACGGCTGCCCTTTCACATACGTTGTCCCTGAGCTTGGGATGCCTTTTCCAGGTCTTTCCCCTGCTGACAGCTACAGGTTCCTCAAGGGGCTGCTCAACTCTGACTTCCTCTGAGGAGGTGGGAGGTCCACCTTGATCCCTTTGAGTAAAAGTAACCCTCTCTGCTCCCATTACACTAATGCACTTGGGGAGTTGCTCATTGATCTCCCCACCAGAGAAAGAGAGTGCCTTGAGGTTTAGGGCTATATCTGATTTGTAGGTATCATCAATGCCTGAGACATTTTAGGTGCTCAGAAAATAAATGTTTGTGCATTAATTAAAGTAATGATGTAATAATAATTTGAAGAGTCTGGTGTGTATATTCATGTTTATATTAGTCAGAGTTCTCCAGAGAAACAGAACCAGTAGGATACTGAAAAATACATAGAACGAGATTTATTGTGAGGGATTGGCTCACTTGATTATGGAGGCTGAGAAGTCCCACAATCTGCCACCTGCATGCTAGAGGCCCAGGAAAGCTGCTGGTTTAACTCCAGTCCAAACCCAAAGACCTAAGAACCAGGAGAGCTAATGGTGTAAGTCCCAGACTGAGTCTGAAGACCTGAGAACCAGAAGCAATACAATAATGCCCAAGGATGGGAGAGGTTGGATGTCCCAGCTCCAGCAGAAAGCAAATTTTCCTCTCCTCTACCTTTCTGTTCTATTCTGGCCCTCAAAAGATTGATGACACCCACCCACATTGGTGGGAGGGATTCTCTTTACTCAGTCTACTGATTCAATTGTGAATTTATCCCCAAAATACCCACACAGACACACCCAGAAATGTTTATCAGCTGAATATCCCTTAGCCCAGATGAGCTGACACGTAAAACTAGTCACCATCATGTGTAATCTTCATTCCCCTGAATCAGCGACTGACTTCTGCATAGAGAAAATATTTGGTAAATCCCAGGGATTCCCCAATGCTAACCACCTTCAGAAAGACCAACCACAGGTACATGAACTACATTATCTAAGCCTCCTACTATTATGGTTTAGCTGTACTAATGATAGGAAGAACCTCCTGCCTTGGCCAAGAAATAATGTGACCTGCCACCCTAAACCTGTGCAGAAGGTTCAGTGTCTGAACACAAACTCCACATTGCAAAACCATGAGAACCCAGAGAAGCTGTTTGAAAGTTGTGCTCTTTGTTGACCTGAGCTCTGTCAACCTAGAATATATTCAAGATGAAATTTTTTTTACAAATTCAACACTAAGCTTCAAATCTTAGAGCTGGAGTTTAAAACTAGTGAGTTGGTTTCATAGAAACAGAGACTAGAAAACAAGGGAAGAAGATGTACAGGTTCTGCTTAAATCTTTAATTCTACATCTAAATTTTCTTTAAGGAGAAGGATCTAGCTGGGACAAAATGACCCTTCCTCACTTCCCTATCCCTCTTCCATTGTCATCCTCCCAAAACAAAGCTGGTAGTAAAGCCCCAGACATTTTCTTTCCAAAACAACCATGACATTTGAATAAAATCTAATTATATGCAAAAGGAAATCATAATGGCAATAAAGAATATAATGAAAGGACAGTTTCCATTATATTGGTTCAATCATACCACCAGCAAGTACAGAGCACCTATAACCAGCTCATGCATCAGGAAGGGGCTGGTTAGACAATATTTACATAGTACATACTCACCAAGACAAAGCACGGGAGTCAAATGATGAACATGATGTCTGAAAAGTAATTCATGATCACATGACCTGAAATCTCCTGTATCCTGTCCGGAGGAGACACTAATTGAAGTCTCTCTTTTTCAACAAAGTAGAGAGCATAGGTCTTCCCCCAGAACCACCTGAAACATTTCCTCAGCTCCAACCACCAATCTTTGAATACCCTATTGATACACTGTTTATGTCACAAAACAGGTCATTCTGCCACTACACAATTATCTTTAGTTCTCCAAGCCCTCCAGTCATTGGACTGCTTGTATCCCCATGTAGAAAGCTGAATGAAATATGAATGTGGTCATTTTCTTTCTGTTTCTAAAAGTAGTTTCCACTTGACAACAAATGATAACATATGCCATCACAACTGCACTTCAGGGTACATCTAAACAGCACCGGGGAGTCTCCTCAACTCAACAGACATTTAGACAGTGTTTGGGATGAGATTCTAGGAATTGGTCCATTGAAGGCCATGAAAGTTCCGTGTGGAAATAAATGTAGAGGCTAGAACTTCCTCAGAAAGAAATCATAGAACCACCAAGTGCCCAAGCTGGAAGGAGGTCAAACTGCAGTGGGAAGGCCAGGGAGGGTTGGGGGGCAGGAGGGAGGGGAGTAAGAGATCAACCGAAGGACTTGTATGCATGCATATAAGCATAACTAATGGACATAAGACACTGGGGGGTAAGGGAGGGCAGGGGATTGTCAAGGGCGGGGGGAAAAAAAGGACACATATGTAATACCCTTTGTAATACTTTTAGCAAAAAAAAAACAAATTAAAAAATAAAACCAGCTAACTTGATGATTGAGAATATTTCCCTAAAAGTCAGAGAAGATATTTGAAATGTTTCAGCTCCAATAATGGGGAACACCAACCATGCCAGCACTTAAGTCTCCTGATGCCCACATTATGTTCTTTCTACTGCTCCACACTACATCTCATCAAGCATTCCCATTATTGGATCCCTCAGCCTCCCGAGCAGGCTGGCCTAGCATGGGAGGCCCCAGGCACTGCTGACACGTTTCAGCCAACAGTTTAGACAATCAAGAGGAAGAATTTAATATCATTTTTCATGTAAGTACTAAACTATCTCTTATTCTCCTACCCTAAATCCATGTGGACTTCATCAGGAGACTCAAAAAGTTTCTTGCCCGAGGCCCTAAAGATACTAAATGAAGTAATTACCGGCAGGAGTAGAGTAGCAAGTACTCCTGCTAAAGACAAACAAGAACCCAGCTAAAGTAACTGCTACCCCTGCTATAAAAATGGTATTACTTGCAGGGCTCCATAGAATAAGAGATAATTCTCTTTGCATGTGCTGTAGTAGCAAGGATGTTTACATGTCATCTTTATTTTGACAGAGAAGGGCATTAATGTCACATTCTATTTAGATAGACTTTTATTATGTGAAGACAAATGCCTTTCCCTGTTGGGTTCTCTTGATGGACAAAAGGCTCCAAAATAGAAAAAAAAAATTATAAGCAACTATGGATCTTGGTGGGGGGGAGGGAATTAAATTCCAACAGAAAGGTGTAGGGTAGGTTGGTTTGGCAATGTTGCATCAAGGGCATTAATGTCACATTCTATTTAGATAGACTTTTATTATGTGAAGACAAATGCCTTTCCCTGTTGGGTTCTCTTGATGGACAAAAGGCTCCAAAATAGAAAAAAAAAATTATAAGCAACTATGGATCTTGGTGGGGGGGAGGGAATTAAATTCCAACAGAAAGGTGTAGGGTAGGTTGGTTTGGCAACATTGCATCAAGAGCACTAGTGATTTAAGCTTGGTTTTCCTTTAACTTATGGTTCCGACACCTTCCTTCTTCAAAGATTCCACTCCTGACTAATAGTCTCACACTCTACGTGGTTTTCTTTCTTTTTGATATGTCATACTTAAGATATGATGAATAGTTTAGCCTTCAGACAGCTTAGCTAGTGAATTTAGACAAATAATATGCACAGAAAGAAGTTCCCTTAACCAAAAAAAAAAGGAAGGCAGAAAAATAAAGAAATGTTCCTGCTTATCTTGCGCTAATAAAGAGAGTATCAATTAGCACAGCCCATTTAAGTAGCAAATGGTAAACCCTTGAGCATCTTTGTATGTGCTTTTTGGCCATTTGTATATTTGATATTGATCTTTTCTCAATTTAGAAAAATGTTTAGAATGAGAAAGAGAAATAGTGTCTTTCTAATAAATATTAAGTACATAGGAGTTCACACTGAGCCTGTGGTAAAGCCACCAAAAGAGAAAAGCACAAAAAGATGTCTTAATGACATACAAGAAAAAATGAGTTCATGAGCCTGGCTTTGGGGATGAGTGAGGACTTCAGCACCAGGTTAAGTGGCAAGGCTTCAGTCCTGACTTTAGGCAAGTCACTCATCACTAATAATACCTACATTCCAGAGCTGGTGTGATAATTAAGTAAAATGTGCACATCAAGCATAGCTCCTAGCACACAGTAGGCACTCAATAAATGTTTGGTGTAGGAAACTAGGTTAATTAAAATTCATCTTTTTTTTAATGCTAGGACTTCTAGAAGACTTTATTATGTAAATGTACAGTAAGACTCCCAAAGAAGCCCGAGCTGGTGTGGCTCATTTGGTTGGAGCATAGTCCTGTGCACTGGAAGGTCATGAGTTTGATTTCGGGTCATGGCACAACCAATCAATGTATCTTTCTCACACTGATGTTTCTCTCTTTCTCCCTTCCTCCCTCTCTAAAATAATTTTTTTGAAGCTCCTGCATTGAGCATCTGCCCCCTGGTGGTCAGTGTGTGTCATAGTGACCAGTGATTCCCAGTCGCTCTGCTGTTAGGGTCAGTTTTTAAAAAAATATATTTTATTGATTTTTTACAGAGAGGAAGGGAGAGGAATAGAGAGTTAGAAACATCGATGAGAGAGAAACATCGATCAGCTGCCTCCTGCACGCCCCACAGTGGGGATGTGCCCGAAACCAAGGTACATGCCCTTGACCGGAATCGAACCTGGGACCCTTGAGTCCGCAGGCCGACGCTCTATCTACTGAGCCAAACCGGTTCGGCGGCAACCTCTTTTTTTAAAAAAAAGACCCTCAAAGAAGAAAGAATTTGTGTCCCAAATGTAATTGACCATGGAACCCTTTTCCAAAGGTCATCTGGCAGGTCCAGTTGTCCAGATACACATAGGAAATGCTATTCTATCCCCTTTCTCTTTTACAGACCAGGCAGGAAGGTGTCAGAACCCTAAGTTAAAGGAAAACCAAGCTTAAATCACTAGTGCTGCTGATGCAATGTTGCCAAAGAGAACTGGCTCAGGACATTCAGTTACCTGATCTCAAAATGAAGAACCCACATTTCCCCTGCTACCTCATTACTTAGTCTCCTTGGAGATGTGGAAAGAAGTCCTATGCTCTGTCCACCCCACATTCCACCATTTAGTCCATCCTCTCAGGCCCATTGTTACATTTTCCTGGGCTAGAACAAGAAGACGAATGGAGACCCATACAATCTATGTCTAAGTACAGTGGGGCCTTGACTTACGAGTTTAATTCGTTCTGTGACGGAGCTCGTAACTCAAATTACTCGCATGTCAAATCAAAAAGTGAATGAGTGAGACACGTGATGCTGGGCTGATGTTGTGGCGTTCACTGTGACGTTCGCTGCGCCAACTAGCGGTGGGGTATCTGAAGCTGGCTCGTAACCCGAATTTTAGCTCGCAACTCAAAGCAAAAAATCGGCCGAGAGACAGCTCGTATCTCGAAAAACT
>NW_005368148.1:3465810-3542342 GCF_000412655.1 Myotis brandtii | reverse complement strand
GCAGCCCTCCCGGCCCCTGTTTGGTAAATTAGAGGATATCAGTATAAGCTGGAAGGAGACTCAAGGCTCACATCATGTGTGGATGGTTTGCTACGTGTAAATAAGAAAAATTTTATGGTAGCGAGCAGATTGTACATTATCATTAGTGTGATTTCAGCCTGCTTTATGGCTCCTCAGCTAGTTGGAAACATATTTTTAGTTCTAATATCAAAACCTGTCAGGATTTGTTTTGCTAAAGCTAACAGAATGATACAGGTCAGATAATTATTATGAAAAATTCAATTAAGAAAGTACCATATGTGGCACTAAAAAAAGGCTGCAACAGCACATATGGCTGGAAAGAAGAGATGGCACTGTCCCCGCACATGCCTGACACATCCTGCCCTTCGGTCCCTGTCACTCTGGCCATAATGGAATGGGAAATCCCTCCTCCTTCTCCATCCCAGCTTTATGCTCCCTTATGTCCCCCCTCCCCCCAAACCTCTGGTCCTCCTATGTCTCTCACCCCAGGAGACCTTACAACCAATTTAATTGTGTTTGTCTGCAAATTATTTGGCTAACAGGGCTTTTGGAATCCCAAAGCATTGAAAATTTAGAAAAATATTTTTTTTTACTTGAGAGAGAAACATTGATTTGTTGTTCCACTTATTTATGCATTCATTGGTTGACTCTTGTATATGCCCCGACTGGGGATTGTACCCCAAACCTTGGCATTTTAGGATGATGATCTAACCAACTGAGCTATCCAGCCAGGGCAAAGCATTGAAAATTTTAAACAGGAGACAAAGACACTGATTAAGTGATTAAATACAAGGGCCCAAGTTTGATTGGATGCCCTGCCCTCGCCTGCCAGTGAGTGGCCCAGGGTTAAGAACACCAGCTCTGGGATCAATCTAGCTGGATTTAGGTCCCTACTCTACTACTCCCTCTTCAGATGACAGTGAGCAATTTACTTCGTCCCTCTAAGCCTCAGTTTCCTCCTCTGCAAAATGGAGATCATAACATCAGCTTTCTCGGATTGTACCCCAAACCTTGGCATTTTAGGATGATGATCTAACCAACTGAGCTATCCAGCCAGGGCAAAGCATTGAAAATTTTAAACAGGAGACAAAGAAACTGATTAAGTGATTAAATACAAGGGCCCAAGTTTGATTGGATGCCCTGCCCTGGCCTGCCAGTGAGTGGCCCAGGGTTAACACCAGTTCTGGGATCAATCTATGGATTTAGGTCCCTACTCTACTACTCCCTCTTCAGATGACAGTGGGCAATTTACTTCATCCCTCTAAGCCTCAGTTTCCTCCTCTGCAAAATGGAGATCATAACATCAGCTTTCTCATGTGTCTGTCTGCTGGGAAAACTAAATGAGATAATGCACATTAAAGTGCTTAGAATGGTGCCTGGCGAACATAAAAGCTCCATTCATATTAGTTAATGTCTTTATTTTTATGTCATTGACAGGCAGCAGGTTTGGTGGAAAAGCACACAATTTCAGTCAGGAAACCTGGATCTGCCGCTAGCTCTAAGACTTTGGGGTAGTTGGTTCGCCTCTCTGGACCTCTATTCCATCATCGACAAATTGGGGATAATCATACCCATCTGGCAGCGTTGCTTCAGGCTTCAGTGAACTACTGCTTGGGGGAAGTGCTTGCAAACTATTACGTGATATGCAAGCATAATTTAATGTAATCATCTCCCAGCTAGCCCTAAGCCTCTGGAAACTCTAGGCAGATGTCATCTCTGCGAGTTTGTTCGGAATACAGACTGTCCCGGCAGCCGATTAATGCCTAAAAGCATCCTAAGAGTCTAATGATACAAAGCAAAAATGCGGCACAGAAATGTGTAAAGCTGAACTCAAAAGGGTCTGAGATGTACTGCAGAGCTGTGTTCAGAAAGGAATTGCCTGACGGATTGTACTTAATAGCCTAGCATCTTTCAAATAGATTGGTTATATATTTCTTCAATGGCCTCAATCAATATGCAATAGCACAGCTTCCTCTCAGGCCTAGCGTCTATAATGGTTTTGTCCCTTGAAACCATAATCCAGGCGATTATGTGGGGTGGCTGAGACGCACCACCAGGGCAGCCGTTCTTGGGCTGGCCAGACCTCGCCTTCGGGTTTTGCTGATGGAGGCAGCCAGCAATCTGATCACTTGGCTCAGATCATGGAATTTTTCAACCTTCTGGTCCGCAGCTCTTGGCTAACAGTGACGCTCTCTGCAGGCCCTTCCAGCCTGGTCCTTCTCCAAGGCCAAGCGAACTGATTATTTGCACACAACCCTTCCTTCTTGGCCTCTGAGGCCTGGGGTGTGTGATGCACTTTCATCTTGAATCTCTTATTTGATGAAAGCCTCGGGGACATATAACACAGAAAATGGAACAGGGGAATGAGTCCGACAGAGCAGATGAAAGAAAGGAGGAGGAAGCAAATGTTCTCGCGGCCCCTGCTTGGCCTCCTCAGGTGAAGGAAGAGGAAGGGTGGCGTCAAGGTTGCACCAGAGTGGCTCCGAGGAGGAAGCAGTTTGGGGAAGCAGCGGTTGCAAAGCTCAGGGGAGCTGTCGACTCCTAGAGGAGGTGGCATCCCGTCAGGGGAGGCTGTCTCCACTGGCCAGAGGGGGGCAGGAGGGTGCAGGGTCCTGCTCCTTTGGTATCAAACCAGGGCTGTAGGCAGTGAGGGCTGCAGTAGGAGATACAACCTCAGGCCACATGGAGAAGAGACAAAACTGACACGGTGTGTGTGTGGTGGGGGAGGCGGGGGGGAGGGGTGGTGGACCCCATCTGGTCTTTACCCTGGTTCCTCTTAGCTGTGGTTAAAGAAAAAACAAAATCACAATTAAAACAAAAAAACTCCTCACGTGTGTAATTTCAACATTTTATTCAATTGGGGGTGACTAGAGCTTGGCGAGCACTTCCCTTGAGTCTCCTATTGCTCTCTCTTCTGGTTCTCCTTTCTCCCCAGCTGCTCCCTGTGCACTGGTCCTTCCTGTCTCCTGTCCTTGTCTTCTTGCTGCTCCCTCTGCTTGCCCCCTCTCAGACCCCTTCACTCGAAACTCCTCCTCTGCCCCCCTCCCCTCTGCTCCCCCTTCCTCTGCCCCTCTCCTCTCTGCTCCCCTCCTCTCTCAGTTTCCCTCATCCTCTCACCTTCTCTCCTAGCCTAGCTTTCTGTTCCCAGCCCACCTCTTCAGGATGCACTGGGACCTTCTGATTTCTCTGTGGCTTCTAGGACTTTAAAGGAAGTCTTGTATGTGGCTATCAAAAGGCGGGCCTGCTGGTGGGGAAAGAATAAGGGAGGGGAGGTGGTAGTTGAAGTTTAAATAATGCTTGTAATTATACAGTTTTCTAAGAATACAGACTACTTCTCATATTTTTGGTAGTCTAGCATTGTGCCTAACACACATGCACACACAAAAAAAACTAAAACTAAAAAAAGTTTTGTTGAACAAGGGAATGAATGAATGAATGAATACTGAAACAAAATGTGGTTTTATTTCATTGAGCACAAACAGCCACAGTGTCAACTGAGCCAGTGAGCAGAGGTGCTGGTCTTTTGAGAACCTCAGCAATCCCTAGTGAAGGTACATTTTCACTTATAATTAGCATAAGCGTTATTCAAATGTAAATGCTGCTGTTAAGGTTTGCCCTCCTCAATGGGGCTAACGTTTTCCTTGTTTACATTGCTAATTTTATTGGCAAACCCCCTTTTATACATACAAGTAGAATACCAATATGCAAGTTGTGTACACAAAGCACTGAATCTGCCGCTGTCCCGTGGTGACATCGTACACTTACTCATCCCCTTTGCACCCAACTTGTTCACCTGCTGGATTCACCTCACTCACCTGTTCAATAAATACTGATTTTATACTTTTGGTGCCCATCTTTATGCTGAGTACTCTACATGTACTATCTCATTTAATCCACACAACATTCTGAATTATTATCACTACTTTTCAGATGAGGAAACTGAGGTAAACTTGGTTTACCAGCCACCCCACTGCATACCTCTGAGGAGTTCCCAGGACATGGAACTTGCAGTTCTTTTACCAGGACAGTCCCAGGCAAGCTGTCCCGGTCTGCCAGGGACTGGGGAGTTCCTGGGTCATGGGACTTTGAATGCTAAAACTGGGAAAGTCCCATGCAAACTGGATGATTTTGTCACTCTACATAGTCACATGCCCAAGGTCATACAACTGGTATACATTAGAGATGGGGTTCAAAGCCACCCCCTGTCTAACTTCAAGGCCCCCACTCTTACTTACTCTGCCTTGCCCACCAACCTCTTATCCTTTTTCTGTCTGCTTCTAAGACATCTCACAGTCATCTCACATCCCAAAGACCACCATTCCCTCAAAAAATATCTCTTCCCCTTAAACCAACTGTGCTAACTCAAGCTCCACTGAGTCACCTAAAAGCATCCTAAGAGTCACTTCCAAATCTCCTGAATCCTCCCTTTTCTTGTTGTTCCCTCTGTCACCACTTCAGTCCAAGTCTTCAGTCCCTGAATTCCTGGAACCAAAAGGTTTCTCTGCCTGCATATCACCCTTAGCTGCATTCTCTAGAATGTTGACTTGAAAGAGAATGCACAACTGTGAACTTGGATTGCTAAGACGCTAAGGCCAAGAGAATGAAAAGGCAGAGGCCAGCATATCTTCCTAACCTGCAGGCCAGCGTGCTTTCCAAAGCATAGCCCCTTGCCTCTCCTGTGGTTCCCTTGGTTTCAGAACAAGTGCAAATTCTGCATCTGGTGACATTCCTGCCCTCCCACCCTCCTTGCAAATCCACCCTCTCCACTCTGCTAGATTGACCTGGTTCCTGAAAACCTCTAATCATCTCCACAGCTGCTCCTCTGTTCTTATCCACCCTCCACTCCCTCCATCACTAAGGAGGGTTTTATTGAGCACCTGCTATGGGCAAAGCCTCATGCTAGGGACTATATACAGGAGGAAGACACAGCTCCCCGAAACAAGCAGCTTTCATTTTGTGCCCAAGTTCTACCTCCCTGTCACCCCCTCCTCCTGACCTCTTTCTCTCATGACTTTCCAGAACATATATTTTCTGGACTTTTGGCATTGAAGCTTCTCAACTTCATTTTCTGTTTGCTCCACATAGATGGGTCTTGCTTTCTTAAGATCGTCTGTTTTTGGATATAGTAAAGCTTTTCTTCCTGTTCTCACAACACATCTGGCCTTAAGTTGGGCATATACTAGATGCTTGAGAAGTACTTGTTGAGCTGAATTAAAATGGTCATAACAGATTCTCTGTCACAAGCAATCCTATGCAGCATCTTCCCCCTCTGATTCCAGTTTATATAGCAGTCATTCTGCCAAAGAGAAACTCGACTGGGTACAATTTGCACTGCAGTCCAGGATGGAGAGAGCTGACATCAAATTGACCCACTTACATTTCTTTATTCCAGCAGCTCAAGAGAGCCTACTTCTGTTCTATGCTCTTCCTCCTCCGCCAGACATCTCAAAGCACCTAATCACCATCTTCTGAATCCTCCCTGTCATCTTCCACCCCCTCACCAAATGCATATACCACCTCAAATACTAAACCACAACTCAGATTTTTAAAGTTCAAGAGCTGAAAAGAATGAACAGTTGACTCATTTTTCCTTGATTCAAAGAGTTGAGGGTTCTCTAGAGCAGACCCGATACCCCTTCTGTGGGCCTGATCCTGAAGCCGGGGCAGACCAAGGGGATTCTTCCTTCCCTAAGCGAGTTGAACAATGCACCATCAATGGCACTGCCTAGACGTGTGACTTGGAGCACAGAAGTCACTTACTGCTCTGGGCTTAGGAGCCCACAGCTGCAAAGGGAGGGCTGCTTCTCTTCAGGTTCCCCACAGACCCTCAGCTCACAAGTGCTGTGACTCTGATTTCCTTGTCATCCCTGGGCTCTCTCCACAGCACAGCCTGCTCAACACACACCTCCAGCCCCGATAAATCCTCTGCCACCAGCCCAGCTCTTCCGTTGCCGGTATAAAAGGTGGAAAGATGCTTGCTTTCTTCCTTTCATTAAATTCCAGGCTGAGGAAAGCTCATGAAAACGGCTAGTTCATCCAAGATGAACTGGGGGGAAGACATCCCCAGTCAAAGGCAAACAGCCCTCAGGGGGCATAGATTCTCAGCTAGCCTTTGGAGATAAAGCTACTCCAGAAACTTTGGTGGCCTGATTTCAGCAGCTCATATGGGTCCACAAGCCATTTACCATCTCAGAATAGAGCAATAAGTAGATCATGAGTGGGCCTCAGAAAAGCCAAGGCCGACTTTGGTATTTTGTGGAGACTTTCTTTGGATGACACACACGGTGTTTGATTCCCATTGGCCTTTCCTTGGAGAACTCATTTGCAAAGGAGGGAAAATGCTGTTTAAACCAATTGCCTTCTAAGGAGAGTGGTTCTCAATAAGTTGGAAACCCTTTGGATCGGCCGAGTATCTTGATGGGTTTGGGCATGCAAAATGGGCCCAGGCAAGTATGGGAAGAGTGGTTGGGGTAGAATTGAGTTGTTCTGCATAATTAATAAGAAGAATTGGAATTGGTGGGGAGAACTCAGGAAGGAGGGGATGAGAAAAAAAGAGAGGTGAGTGAAGAAATGTGACCAGCAAAATGGGTGAGCCTGGGGCTCTCTGTGGGGTAGACTGACCATTAAAAAAATAGCAGGTGGGAATCCAGGACTTAGTCATTTTTCAATAGGTAGTTGTACCCTATTACAATAAAAGCTACTCCCTCTTCCTTTCATATCTGCTATAAAATCTTCTCTACAAAACACCATGCATGAGGGAGACGGTTTATTTGCCTGTTTATTTGTTTGTGATGGTGGCTCAATTTCAGGTATGAGTCAAATGTAGACTAGAATAACAGAAAAAGCAGAGCCACACCAAAAAGAAAACAGCATTAGAAGCCAGGGGTGATTACAAGAAAATACCCCCCAAATTTGGAGAAATCTCTAGACATTCACAGTGTATTGAATGGGTGGTTTTAAGCCCATCTTTTCTCCATGTCAATGGGAAGGAAGATACTATGTGTGTGTATGTGTGCGTGTGCACATGTGCACACATATACACACACAACTGGGGGTGGGGGGGGTGAAGAAGAGGTTGAAGAAGGACATTTGGCCAGCTCTGGGCCCAGACACAGGGGAAGCCTGGCTAACAATCAGCTGGTGCCTCTGGGACCTGAGAACTTTTTCTTAAAGAAGCTGAGCAGGTAGAGTCCTGGCTGCCGGCCAGGAAATGAAAAGTCACCATCAGAGGAAGAGGCAGCTGCAAAGGGGTGTGGATGTGCACTCTGGGTTCTCTCTACAGTGAGGGAAACTGACCGGATGAGTTATGGATTTCTCTTGATGGTTCAATGCTTTTACGTCGAATACTTGGAAATGTCTGAAAACTGTGGCAGCTAGAACATGGCTTTTCCTTATAAATACAGCCCCTGTGGAAGCTATTCAAGCGTGTGTGAATGTACATTAGGAAAAACTAAATCAAGAAAGGGAGAGAGCAGGGTTGGATGGTGAGAAAACCAAATTCCTGGCAACCAAAATAGAATCCCATAGAAAAATGGAACTAGCCCTGGAAATAGGCTCTTTGATAAGTTGGTATTAGGAGAGAAATAGGGAATGAGGAGTCCAGCACAGTCTCAGACAGAGCCATATGGGCTCTCTAGCTTCTACCTCTTCTACCTCATCCTCCAGTTTTCATTTTCCTGATATTTACTGAACACCAAATACATGCTAGGCACTTTGTTTGATGCTAGGGATACAAAGATGAAACCAACAGACAAGGCCCTGCTCTTGTAGCTTAACAAGGAAAAGGTACATGAATTAATGAGATGATTATAGGTGTTATTAAATAGCCTATGAGTAGAATGGAGAATAACTTGGTATAGAGACTGCTATAGAGAGAGGAGTCAAGGAAGGTCTGTCTGAAGAAAGTTCATTGGAGCTGCAATGGGAGCAATGAGAAGGAGCCAGCCTTGAGAAGATGCTGGAGAAAGGCTTCCTGAGCAGAAGGAAGGAAATGCAAAGGCCCTGGGGCAGGCAGGAGGGCCAGTGGGACCGGAGCTGGAGAATCACTTCTGGGGATGGAGGGAGAAGAGTGAGCAGGAAGCCCAGGGGTCGGGCCTGCGGTGCCTTGAAAGCCACAGTGAGGAAAACCAAAGAGGGCAGCCAGCTGGTGCACTGCTGTGGAGAGGAGTCATTTCTCCTAGATGAGAAGCACTGAGAGAGCCCAGCCCACATGGAGGCGGCTCCAGGAGCGGCGCTGACAGTGAAGAGCCACCAGGTGGCTCTGTAACAAGACTGTCTAGCACTTTCTCCTACCATTGCTGACGCCTTTCCTGTTCCAAGGTAGAAGCCCTTTTTCCACACTGAACAAAAGCTTCTTTAGCAAACAGCCACTTTACTTAAAAAAAAAAAGGAACCAATAGCAACCAGTACAATAGGGCAGTCATGTGACTTAACATCTTTGCACCCTGATGGCTAACAGAGGCAACTCATTAGCCTCAGAGCTCCATTCCCAAGCTCCCACTTATTCAAAGTACTGTGTCCAACCCAACTGGCTTGCCCACCCTCCTTTTCAAACAGACAATCCTAGGAAGAAAGGAATTCCAGTAGCCCAGGCCAAATTCCAACTCTCCAATGAGCCCACTTGCCCAGGAAGTAGTGGCTTTCAAGCACTTAAACCAGCGGTTCTCAACCTGTGGGTCGCGACCCCTTTGGGGGTCGAACGACCCTTTCACAGGGGTCACCTAAGACCATCGGAAAACACATATATAATTACATATTGTTTTGTGATTAATCACTATGCTTTAATTATGTTCAATTTGTAACAATGAAATTGGGGGTCACCACAACATGAGGAACTGTATTAAAGGGTCGTGGCATTAGGAAGGTTGAGAACCACTGACTTAAACCCTCGGTGATGTTGTGGGTGAGAATGTGAGGCTGGAGAAGCAAGAGGAGCTGAATGAAAAAGCAGGCAGGGTGTTTGCTATTTTCACCAAGATGTCCTTGCAATGATGTGTTATTGTTTTTTTTAAATAAAGGCAAGAATTGCTCCAGATAACCTAACAAGCACTGTCCCTAGAAACAGAATTGTCTGGGGTGAAAGAAGCGCCTTCGGTGACCAGCATGCAGGCAGCGCTAGGAGGCAAAGGTCTGCAGAACTTGTCAGTGAGTCAGCGAATTCATCAAGGAGCCATGGGGCCTCTCAGAGGCTCTGAGGATGGAAGGGAAAATAGAGCCCCGGTCTTTAAGGAGCTGAAGATCTGAAGTTGACCTGGGAATTCTTGCCCACTGCAATACTTTTCCTTTCTGTGTTGAAAATTAGCCTCTCCCTTCCTTGAGCTCCTACAGTCCTTGGTACATGTAATAGTTGTGTCAGACCTGTGTCCCTCACTAGATGGGCTGCTCCCTGCGTCCAGAGTTACATGTCTTCCTCATCTGTGTCCCCCATCAGAACCTCACACAGAGCCGGAGCTGGGGGGAGGGAAAAGGAGATTTGTTTAATAATATTGTTTTCAATTTTGTTCTCTACCTCTCCCTGACACAGGTACACACACACACACACACACACACACACACACACACACACACACACATTTCCGCAACTCAAGGGGCAAATTCAAGGGGAAGAAGTGACCTTAGAACATGAAACTGCATGATAATTTTCTATCTGCCTGACCAAAAAGGGAAAGAAAAAAAGCCAGGAAGGGCCCTGTTTAATTGCCCTCAGCACAGAGGAGGGCGAGAGGCCTGCTGTGCTGGTCCTTCATGTTGTCATGACAGGTCACACATGTCCTTCTCCAGAAACATCTGGAAGGATGAAGTATGACAGGGAGCTCCTTGGAATAGGGCCCACAAACTGTCGCTGTTGAAGAAATGTTCTTCCTGCCCCTGTTTTGCTGGCAGTGCAGGATGTTTGGGCAAGATTGGCACCGCAAAGAGCCTTGTATGGTGAGAGTAAGGACCACCATACACGTTCAGTCCAGATCCACTAGCCTGGAAATTAGACTCTCCTCAGCTCGGTCCTCCTCTTTCCCTGGAAAACTTCAAGAAATTGCTGCTTAATCCAAGATTACAAAGATTTACATCATAGAAGGTAAATCTTTTTAAGCGTTTCATAGTTTTATCTCTTACAAATTTAGACCTTTGATCAATTTTGAGTTAACTTTTGTATATGGTGTGAGGTAGAGTGTCCAGATTTGCTCTTTTACAGGTGGATGTCTAGTTCTCTCAGGACCAATTGTTTAAGATTATTCTTTCCCCATTGAATTGTCTTATCTAGAAGAAACATTTATAAGATAATCCTGACCAATGAGTCTGCCATAGTAAACACCACCACAGCCCATGATATGGCAGTCAGGAATGCAGAGACTGGCTGGGATATTTTATACAATATCTGCTATGTAAAACTTCTACCTATCTCAGTCCACCTCTTTCTATATATAACAATGGTTCTTAACCTTGTTTAGGATAAATAATCCAATGAAATTGTGAACTCTTTCATATACATAATATTCTGCTTAAAATGTTAAGGAGTCCACAGACATCTCCCCACCCCAGAGAGCCCATCCACAGACATAAGCTAAGAGTCCCTATTCTATTCTCTTTCCCACAGAATTCATCCATTGCTGAGGCTCCAAGCAACACCTCAAACTGCAGATGACTCATTTTGTTTTGTTTATTTGTTTGTGTGTAGCCCTACCCTCTCCTTTGAATTACACATTTCCTCCTAACTCCTAGATGAGTGCACCTCATCCCTGGGCATCTCAGATTCAGCACATTCTTACTTCCCCCCAATCCAGGTCATACCCCAACTTCCCTTTTTCTGGTCACACCACCATTCTTCCCATCACCCAGGCTCAAATCTCATAGTCATCTTCACTTCTTCTTCCCCTACCACCCCTCCCCCACCAGTCTCTAGGTTTGTATAACTGTTTCTTCACCTGACTGCCTGTCAGTACCCTGCCTGGTACTGAGACCTGGCTGATGCAATAGATGTCTGAGACCTGGCTGATGCAATAGATGCCTCTGTCCTTGCTTATCTCTTACCTTCCTTCACTTTCTAATTCATTAGGGCACCAGATGCATTTGCTGAGAGCACAGTTCTGAGCATTTCACTAATGGCTTGTCCTGGTCCTCCAAATTTAGCCCAAAGCCAATTGTTCAAGAATTCACTTGATCCTCCACTCTCTGAATCCAACCAACCATCTGGCCTCATTTCCCAACTCTCCTCAAAGAAGATCCTATCTTCCAGCCAAAAGTGTCACCACTATCTCTACCCCTTGCCTTCACTCACTAACCTGCCACCATTCTTAGCAAGCTAACTTTGCTGAGCCTTTAAGCCCAGCCCAATAGTGATCACCTCCATGAGGCCTTCCTGATTGCCCCCACTGGAGGGGAAACCACCCCAATATCTAATGTAGTTCTTTTATATGACATTTACTATTATTATGCATCTTTCATCCCTCTTAGCAGATAATGCAGTGTCTTGAACAAAATAGTCCTTTTATGGATATTGGTCACATTCAGGAGTGATTCTCAAGGGCATATGAATCAGTCACTTGGGGAACTCTTTCAAAATACCCCAGTTGGGACCCAGATTTTGAAAAGTAATCATCCACTGACCATTATGACCTACGTGACAAATTAATAAATGCTCATCAAATGAACAAAACTAGTAGTAATGATGGTGGTTAAAATATAGTGGACATTCTCTACGTGTCAGGCCCTATGTATACATTATCTCATTCCATCCTCACAGGAACCCTATGAGGTAGGCAGCATTAGTTCCCCATTCTTTGGATGAGGAGAAGTATTAAAGAAACTAAGTCATTTACCTAAAGTGGTTCATTTATGAATAAATAGATTAGATGAAATAAAAGTTCCTGAAGGACACTTATAATCTATTGAGAAATTTAACAGTGATTTTCAAGGAATATCTATGTTCAGATTTTGTAATTTTTAGCCAGTTTCTCCTTTTCTTAACTTTATGACCTCATGACTTTGGGCAAATTACTCTTCCTCTCTGAGTTTCTGTTTCTTTTTTCATAGAATAAGCATAATACCTACTATAACAGGAAGGATTAAATCATGTGAAGTACTAAGTGCCTACACAGAGTAAATTCCCAAGAGGTTACCTATAACTAGCATCATAATTATTTTTATTCAAAAATATGCCTCAACCCAAGGTAGTATTTCACAGCTTCAGTCAACAATAATAGGCTGAGAGGCACAAGCTTAAGTCAGTCCCACTTAAGAAAGACTCTCAGGATGGGGCTAGAAGTCATAAATACATTTTTACTGAGGAACTTCTGGTGCCAGGCATTGAAATGCCAGTCAATAGAAATTGGGACCCTGTTCTCAGGGAGCTTACAATTTTGATTACTGTGGTCAGGGCCACTCCACTCATAACAGAGTTTGTTCATTGGCCTGGAAGCCTGTGAGTTCTTGAGGAACTACCTGTGTCAAGTTTTTCAGCCTCTGAGTTTTGGGGTGGCCCATTTCTGCAACATAATATTCCCCTCCCAGACAGCAAAGGCATGGAGGAATATGGAGGCAGCTTTGGGATTTGATCACTTCAACCACTGTCTGGAATCGCATTGGTCTCAAACTTCCCTTTGGCATGAACCAAACATGGTCCAGTTCTGCTTTCTCTCCTTCCCAAATGTACTTCAGGATGGGGCAAGAGCATGATGGTAAATGATTATAATGTGGTCCTTCATGGGAAGAACACAGACATGAGATATCTCAGCTATTGCAACCTGCACTGGATTGCAAGTGCTATTGGAATTTAACACTTGCATTCACATAACATTTTTGGACTTACAGTATCCTTTCAAATACAATCTGTGATGGAAGAATTATTGCTGTCAGTTCATAGATCAAGAAATGGAGCCTCAGAGAGTTTGTGTTATTTACCCAAGATCACACAGCTAATGAGCAGCTTTAACATGGAAACTCTAGGGAGGCTCTTTAAAAGGGAATACAGTGGAGGTGGGGAAGGGCCACCTTTTGCCTTTCTTTCTTCTTTCCACTTCTTGCCTGAAATTCAGACATTAGGGCTACAGTTCAAGCAACCATTTTGTAATTTTGAACTTGGAAGCCATGTAAGAAGGATGCCAAAGCAGAGAAACAGAAGCAGCCTAGGGGCCACTCATGCCTCCTTGCAACACCAGACCAGCTCTGAACAGCTTACCTTTGGCTTTTTTCCTTTTAATATGTTTAAGATACTAGAGTTGGGTCTCTGTTTTGAGTGGCTATAAGCTATTCTTAGCTGCTAAACAGCTTTATCTATAATTGTACAAAACTGGTAACAATCACCAATAGGGGCATGGTTTAACAAATGATGCCACATCATTAAAATTGTGCCTGGGAGTCTCTCTTCATTCTTAAAAGGGACCTGGACTATCTTCTCCCATGTAAGCCATTTAAATAACAATTAAAGTCTGGCCTGTGTTACCAAGTGGTTGATTGAACATTGACCCATGAAGCAAGAGGTGGCTAGTTCGATTCCCACTCGGGTTACATGCCTGGGTTGCAGGCTCGATACCTAGTAGGGAACATGCAGGAGGCAGCCAATCAATGCTATTTCTCTCTCATCAATGTTTCTATCTCTCTATCCCTCTCTCGCTCCCTCTAAAAAATCAATAAAAACATATTTTAAAAAATAACAATTATAAATAACATAGATGCAAATTCCTAGGACCATGATATACCTAATGGCATATATACTATGACTAAAATCATGCAAAATATCTGCAAGTAGAAGAAAAGACTAAAATCTAAAACACAAAAATAATAATAGGAATTTAAGCTGCTAGAATCATGGTTGATTTCTTAATCCTATTTTCAAAATTGTCTTTAATATTATTGCTTCATCCTTTGAATTAAAGCATTAAAGAATTTTTTAAATGCTGGGTTCTCTGAATCATCACCTTTTCTATTTAGTTACTACTAAACATAATCATTTTTGCCCAGGAGACATAAGAACATATAGGTATTGAGTATATGAGGCTGTCTCTCCCTATAATGATAAATGTTTTAGTAATAGGAAGAATTATACTCCATATTCACATACTTTAAAACAAAAATGGAGAAGCAAGGTTTCCCCTTGTATTTGGTAAATTCCTAAGGCTATCTGAAGAGGGCCCCGGATGGATTCTGGAGGTCTATACTGCCTAGGTGGTGAGATCGTACCCCTGGAGTGGCCTCACCAGCCCATAGTTCCCCTACTTCTTCAGTCAATAGCATGTGGGAAATGGATCTAGTTTTCAGTGTCTGTCCTTTAATCTCAAAATTTCACTTCCCTTTAGTATAAATGCTCATTGAGAACAATTTCCGGGTTGTTTAAAACCACTCTCCTGGTTTAATGGTGTTTCTAATCTCCTAGGAAAACGTTACATTTGACACTTGCCTCCTTGTTGAACTCATTGTTCTATGCCATACAGCTTCTCATGGGATTTACCCTTCTCCCTGTCCATATAAAATTGTAGATGAGTGTCAACTAGAGCAAAATCCACTCCACTGGAGGAAACAACAAGTATACATGAGCATTTGAGTAGGAGAAAGAGAGGTGGGAAGGAAGAAAGGAGGAAAATGGCATACACTTGTTGAGCACATGGAGTAGGCCAGACATCGTCCTCTTTCTGAGCCCTTTCTTACATTCTCAGATTGACTCCTTCACAGAAAGCATCATGTACAAATGAGTCAGTTAAGGCTCTTAAAATTGAAATGGCACCAAAAACAGGTGAGCTCAGATGTTTCACTCCAAAGTCTCTTCATTACATTTGGAATGGACTTACCAGCAAGCCAAGGACATTGGAAACTTTCAGTATAGCTTCCAGTTTAGATCATTAACTTCATTTACATGAGGAAATGCACTGTACTTAAGTGAAAGGAAGATGACAAGAAAGAAAACCACTTAGCAATAAGAGGCAGCACAACAGGTGTTCACAGGGCACCCTGCCACTGTGTGATCTTGGGCAAGTTTATTCACCTCTCTGTGCCTTGGGCTCTCCATCTATAAAATGGGGATGAGACTATTGCTGCCCATAGAGTTGCTCTGAGGATCAAAAAAGAAGATAAGTACAGCACACATAAAACACTACCTTCTACAAAAGACTAGGCCTGAGAGACACCAGAGGAGGGAGGGAGATGCAAGAGAAAGGAGGTAGATTTTTTAAAATATTTTTATTGATTTCAGAGAGGAAGGGAGAGGAAGAGAGAGAGATAGAAACATCAATGATGAGAGAGAATCATTGATCGGCTGCCTCCTGCACGCCCTCTACTGGGGATCGAGCCCGAAACCCAGGCATGTGCCCTTGACCAGAATCGAACCCAGGACTCTTCAGTCTGCAGGCTGATGCACTATCCACTGAGCTAAACCAGCTAGGGCTGAAAGGAGGTAGATTTTAATCAAAGAGGTTGGGAAGTGTTGCAGCACATTTACCATACCTTTAATAAATTAAATCCCAAATCCTACTCCACAGAACTAAAATTTACCTACTCTTTCTCCAGACTTACTTGAGTGCAGTGCCCCTATTCCATTTAAGACCGCAGCAAGTGTTCCTACTTTGGGGAAGGCGGCCTCGGGGCAGGGGGCATCTGGCGTTCAGCGACTCCTCCCCTCACATAATCCCTGTGGAAGCAACCACCAAGAGCCACTTGAGAATGCTTTGATCCCACTGCATCTTTTTGCTCCATGTTCCTAAAGTCAAGTGGATTTTTCCACGGGTAATTTGCATGTCATTCCCACGATTACATTTTAAAGTTGATGAGTAATATTTAGAAGTGAAACGCGTTCCTCTTCTAGTTCCTCTCATTGGTATGTACTGTGGGCAAGTTAATTAACCTGTCTGGGTTGAGTCTTGCTTCCTACCAGATGGAGACCCATGCATAAAATGAATAATTGCTACATCCTTTCAAATATAGCCAATTACACTTCGCTAGAAATGTCATGTCTAACCCCCTCCCTCTCCCCCCCAAAAAATCACAAGAATAATTAACAAACTGAACAGTAAGACATATTTACTCAGAACTGGAAACCAAAAGACTGATTAAGTCTTTCTGCTGCATGATCGTGTGTTTTCCCACCAGTCTGTGGATTTGTGAACGTGGTAGCCTACAAGGGTTCAGCTGAAAACCAGGAGACTGGATACTAAAGCTGCATGGGACAAACACACATAGAAAATAGGGCCATATCTGTAAGAGGACATATTTTCTACTTTACAGATGCTCAGGAGAAAATAGCCAAGTGATTAATCAGGAAAGGTTGGCCCAGGGCTGATCAATGTTGAAGCAGATTTCACGAAACAGGTAAAAAAAAAAATGAACTGAGGTTGCTAACTTTTTTTACCTAAATAAAAATTAAAAGAAAAGTTGCTATAACCTGGCCGGCGTGGCTCAGTGGTTGAGTGTTGACCTATGAACCAGGAGGTCACTGTTCAATTCCCAGTCAGGCCACATGCCAAGTCAGACTTAATCCCCAGTGTGGGGCATGCAGGAGGCAGCCGATCAATGATTCTCTCATCATTGATGTTTCTATCTCCCTCTCCCTCTCCCTTCCTCTCTGAAATCAATAAAAATATATTTTTTAAAAAAGAAAAGTTGCTATCTACTATCACCACATTTCAATAAAGAAAGGGGTCTTTTACCAACATAAAAATAAGAGATACCTCATTTCGGAATAAAAGACAGTTCTTAAAATTGAATGAATTTAGTGATGTGGAACCCACACTACCTTGCCCTTACTTTTCTCATTTCCTCCTGCATCAGTGAAAACTCTGCCCTGTACTGGCTCTAGTCCGGGGAAGAGCCGCTTCAGTGAAGAGACTCCTTCTGGCTCACTCATGTGACCTGGGGCAAATTACTCCACTTCCTAGAGGTTCCCTTATCACCTGTGAAATGGAAATAATGTGTGCTCGCCTGCCCTACCTCACAGGACCGTGGTCAAATGATACATGGCAACATACACAAAATGGCTCTGGAAAAGGTGAAGAATTAGACAAATGTTCAGGATTGGTATTCTTTCTCGACTGCAGTTATGTACTTATTTCCAAACTCCTGGGATTAGATGATTGTACTATAAAATGGTTCATTTCAGAGAAACAGCAAAAGCCAGGTGCTCACACATCTTCTCCATTAGGAAAATGAAACATGAATGGACAGTTTGCCATGGAGACTAGGAAGCTAGAGCTACATTTAAGGACCATCCAAAACTTGTCCAGTACGAAGGACATTGGTTTCAGTTGATCCTTTGATTCTGGGCAGATTCTGCCGAAACCAGGTTACAGGATGGAGTCTTTCCCATTTTTAAAGATTCCAAAAGGCCCTGACCGGTTTGGCTCAGTGGATGGAGCGTCGGCCTGTGGACTCAAGGGTCCCAGGTTCGATTCCGGTCAGGGGCATGTACCTTGGTTGCGGGCACATCCCCAGTGGGGGGTGTGCAGGAGGCAGCGAAGGGCTCAAAGAACGTTGAGTAAATGAATAATCCAACAGTCTTGGCCCTGGAAAAGCATTTTCAGTTTATTGTCCTAGTATTCTCATGGATAAACTGGGAAGAAAACTATCAGCCCAACCTCTGGGGTAGTTAAAAATATTTTCTTGATTTATTTATTTATTTTCTTTATTGATTAAGGTATTACATATGTGTCCTTATCCCCCCATTGCACCCACACACACAAACACACACAATATTTTCTATTAAAACAACCAAAGAGGTACATTGCTGGTGGGAAGGTGAAATGGAACAGTCACATTGGAAAAACAGTTTGACAGTTCCTTAAAAGGGGAAACAGAATTTCCACATAACCCAGCAGTCCACTCCTAGATAGGTGCACAAGAGAACTGAGAACATATTTCCACCCAATGGCTGTACACAGATATTCATAGCAGCATTATATCAAATAGCCAAAAAGTGAAAACAACCCAAATGTCCATCAGCTGGTGAGTGTGCTATAGCCCTATAATGGAATATTATTTGGCAAGGAAAAGGCATGAAGTACTATTATGTACTATACCATGGATGAACCCTGAAAACCTTATGCTAAGTAAAAGAGGTCAGACAAAACAGGCCACATACTGTATGATGATTTCATTATATTAAATGTCCAGAATAAATATAATATTTATATCAACTACAATTTAAAAATAAAATTTTAAAAAATGTTCAGAGTTGGCAATTCCATAGAAACAAAGTCAGAGGGTCAGGAGGTGAGGACCATAACTCGCTGGTATGGGTCTGGGTGGCAAAAACGTTCTGGAATTACAGAGTGGGATGATTGTACAACATGGTGAATATACTAAAAATACTGAAGTGCACACTTTAAGTGGTGGTTTTAATGTTATGTGAATTATATCTCAATGTAAAAAAAATTTTAAGTATAAAAGGCTGTAAGAAACAGGGAAGTTAGGAGTGACAAGTAGAATTATGTTTTATTGAATCAGCCTTAAAGAAATTAGTTTCCAGTGATGCCTCCTCCACTTTAAATTGAGCTTTCACTTGCCAGAACCATTTATTTAAACTTGTGTCAGGAAACATAAACATATTCCTTTTACAGCACCTGGTAGATAATATGCACTCAATAAATGGCAAGTGACTGAATATAAATGAGGACTCCAAGTTCCATTTCTTAATAGACACGTTTTTTAAAAATACATTTTATGGCAGCAGGAAAGCCTGACAGACTTTGCTTCAAAAATCATAAAGAATCAACAAATCCCAGGATAGTGGCCCAGGTAGAGTCTGGCTAAGCACCCGCTTCCTGGCCTTAGGGGTTCTTAAGTCCTAAGAATAGTGTGAAACCACAAGAGTTTTACTCGATGAATTATTTGAACCAGGAATTTTCAAGCCTTGAGATGCCTTCAGTTAGAGCAAGTGAAATTTTGAAATCTAAAAGTTCTCAAATAAAATGAACTGCACTTCCTTAAATGGTTAAAGTCAATCTATTCTCTACAGCCCGATTAGATAGAGTAGGGCATAGTACTAAGCAGGCTAATCACAGCCAGGAGTAGAAACCCCAAAACGATATGGAATAACAATATTGAAAGGACTCACCTGAGACTTGTTCAACTCTCATGAATAGTTTCAACAGCCCAGTGAGTGGTATTTCTAATTGATACCCAAGCTGGGACTGCTTGGATCTGCCTACACTTAGTAACTCATATAAACTGAATCCTTCATTTATATAAGAGGAAACCATGAACCAGAGATACGAAGAGACCAGTCTGGGACCACCCTGCTGGTTAGGGTCCAAGTTGAGCCTAGAACCCAGACTGCCCGATTTCTGAGTTTGTGCTTTTCCACTACAGAGATTCTATACATGTTCTCCAACTATACAGAACACGCCGAGAAAATTTTGGAATTTTAATGTGGCTAAGGTGACCATAATGGGTTTCCTCCAGATTCATGAATTTTATAAATACCTTAAGTGAAGGTTTGGCCCAAATTCAACAGAAAAAAAAAATATTTCCTACTTGCCCATAGGCTCCTCACCCTGGAACTGATGCTTGGAACTATTTGAAAAGCTGCAATTCTTCCCATAAATTTAGCTCTCCCCTTCAGGTGGGCTAATTCATCCTTGGACACACAACTCTAGTGAATGCCACTCATTCTTCGAGTTATGGGGGAGGGTGGTGGGAGGGGGAAAGCCAGTTTTTACTTCAGGCTTTGCCAAGAACAAGTCATATAATTTATAGCAGAACTAAGGAAAGTATAATCTGCAAATTGGCTGTGTATTTATTTTTCTAAGACATAAGTGAAGTGTTCTTGGGAGGTAATACCACATGGCAAAGTGTAAGCTCTTTTGGAGGCGAGGGGGGAGGGGGACAACTTCATGAAGAGAAAAGGCAGAGGCCAACATGGAGGGCAGTGGTTGGTTTTGCCCGCACAGCACTCATTTTGCCTTCTTTTGATAAAAATGATCTAGTTTTGCTTTGGGGAATACCCACCCCCTCTCAGCCCATGAAATTTGGACAGAACTCAAATTTACCATCCCTCCCCGCCACCAACATCAAGGGTGGTCATATGACTGAGACTTGAGCAGTCAGCATATTTTATCCCCCACAACTGTGATTGTGTCAAGGACGGCCACGTGGAAAAGCCAGTCCAGTGAGACTCTACTCTCAGACTTTGTGCATTTGGGGAAAGAAAGCTCTCTTTCCACTTCTGTTGCCAGCTGCGAGGAGCCGCCAGAGGCTGCCACCTGGAGAGCCTACCTTAAATAATGGCAACGCAGAGCTAGGCCAGGTGATGGTCAGCAATAACAGCACAGGCAACAGGAAGACCCAGGGGGGAAACTGAATCCCGCCCTACCTGAAGCAAGATCCGGCTCTGGGCTTTAGTTACATCCAACCTTTTTGCTCACATCAGCTTAAGTTCAGTTTCTGTCCTCTGCAATGAGACAGACAGTACTGTGCAGTAGTCATGCCGACTCTCAGAACACAGGAATGAAGGGTGGATCCTGGTTCAGCCACTTCTTGAGAATTGCATTTTCTCAAAGTTGGATTTTTCTTATCTGCTAAATGGGAGCAATAATATCTGCTGCTGAGACCAATGAGTCCCTATCTATCCAAGGCACTTGTTCAAGTTGCTGCCGTGTACTGGCTGTAATTTTTTTAAATAAACAAACTATAATAAAAGCAACCCAATGCCTGCTCACACAAAATTAAAGTTTCTACAATATTAGTTCATTTTTACTAAGTTTCACTAGCACATGAGAGAAACTTGGCCTTTAAATAGTTCATCAAAAGGAGGCATGGAAATGGATCTGAATATCATATTGTCTCATGTTTCTAAAGAGTTAGAAAAAACATGGAACAAATGCCCGTGGTAGTATATATACTAAGAGAATAAAGAATGCTATCATATAGTCCATGCTCTATTTTGCAACAATGTTCAAAAGGAAAAAAAAGCAAACAACATATTTAAACCTGTGCATGAAAAAACCTGGAAGAAACTGCAATAAAATGAGAGAATGGTTGTGCATATTGCCTAATAGTTAGATTTTTTTCTCCTTTCTATTTTTCTCTGTTTTCCAAGTGACTTCCGTGAGCATTGACTGTACTTCTGTTTTGAGACCCTCCAGTTCCATCTTCCCTGACCTCAGCATTGGAGAAGCCACCTGCTGAGAAGGAGGGGCCGTACAAGGAAGCAGTCTTCGCAAAGAGGGGAGCTACACTGCAGAGCCACTGGACTTACATCACATTACTAAACATTTCAAACGTGAGGCATTCTTCTGGGAGAAGCTGCATGTTGAAAGACGAGGAGAATTTAAACATCGGAGATTTTAAAAGCAGGTTTAGTGAAGCATTTTTAATTATTCCTCTTACTGCTAGTGATTCTCTCAGGGATTTGTCTACCTTTAATAAAGTGTCATTATTAATGTGTCTGCTATTTCTTTAATAAGAACTGATACAAAAATTATGACTCCAAGAAAAGAGAATATTCAGAATCACCAAGAGCTTCTTTCTTTTCTGTATTTCTTTCTGGGCCAACATGTTAGCGCATGTCACCTCAGCTACAGCCTCTCAAAATCTGGATTTTTATAAAACACAGCAAAAGCACATTTTTTAAAATCATGCAATAATCCCTGGCTGGTGTGACTCAGTTGGTTGAGCATTGTCCTGTGCACCGAAAGGTCGCCAGTTCGATCCCCAGTCAGGGCACATGCCTGGTTGTGGGTTCAATCCCCAGTCAGGGTGAGTATGTTTTTAAAAAGATTAACTTATACGACCACTATTCCCATCAAGACTGCCTCTTCAAATAGACACTTAAAAAACATGAAAATTAGCCCTAACCAGTTTGGCTCAGTGGATAGAGCGTCAGCCCGTGAACTGAAGGGTCCCAGGTTCGATTCCGGTCAAGGGCATGTACCTTGGTTGCTGGCACATCCCCAGTAGGGGGTGTGCAACCCAGTAGGAAGTGTGCAAGAGGCAGCTGATCGATGATTCTAATTCTCTATCCCTCTCCCTTCCTCTCTGTAAAAAAATCAATAAAATATATATATTTTTAAAAAAACATGAAAATTATACCTCTGGTAATGGGTACAAAGTCCATCTCTCTAAGTTGTGGAACTCTATTCTTTCTAAGAGTAGGAGGCGTTCCTCACCCTGCATGACCACTGCAGGAGTATTTCAGGCCACCCGAACTAGTGAAACTATAAACACAGGGCAAGGAGCATGTCCCCAGAAGAAAAGATTTCATTATCTGCCTTGAAATATAGCCCACAGGAGTATTCGTTTCCAGTGGGAGCTTTCTCAGGAAGCCTTTCACCCACCAGTTTTCCTAGAAAACAACGTGACGCATGTGTCCTTTCGCACACTAGCTTCCCAGTTGTCCAGAACCGGGCTTTCAGGATGTGATGGAATAATGACCAAACAGCAGTTATTTAAAATCTTTTTTTTTTATAGAATTTGAAAAAACATCTTTTTAGCTGGAACTACATCATTTTTAATATAATCTGCAT
The DNA here is from genome assembly GCF_000412655.1 of Myotis brandtii. NCBI lineage: Eukaryota > Metazoa > Chordata > Mammalia > Chiroptera > Vespertilionidae > Myotis > Myotis brandtii. The sequence goes on along the minus strand of NW_005368148.1, from coordinate 3,519,882 downwards.
TCAATACAAAGCTTTTCAGATGACAAAGGCTATACGTCCCGGGGTTCATTTAAAAATTGGAAAGCCTTGGTGTCCTTAGTATTTTTTATACCCAACTGTGGGTTGCACAGAAGGGTTAAAAAAGTGAAGACTAAAAGCAGACAGGCCTGCATTCCCCTGACCACAGCTGCTACCAGTTACTGATTCTCTCTCAGCCTCTGTTTCTTCACATGCAAAAGAGAGCTGACCGTCCCCACCTTAGCTGGTTACTCTGATGGTTGAATAAGACAATGCATGTAAAGCGCTTAACACAATGCCTGGCGCATAGTACTCAATCAGTAAACATCAGCCATTGCTGAAGCATTCCTCTTTCTCTTTAGCTGTCAGAACTCTGGGAAGAATCACTGAAGGACAAATCCAGAAATTCTTGGAATTATTGCCAGACACAGATACTAACTAGGGCCTCTGTGGGTTTGGCCATTCTGAGCAGCAACACTTGGTCCAAGTGGGTAAGCCAGGCATACAGCCTGCAGAGCTGGGCTCTAAGATCCATCCACAGGAATTTAAAACTACATTTGGCAGACTGATGCCTATTTTGTGTCTGCATCTACCATGCCGCCCAGAGTGACTAAATCCTTTACAATAAACTGTTCCAGATTGCAACCTTTTCTCCCTTACCAGACAGGCATAAAAATGAATCCATATGTGTACGTTAAGTAGCAGTTCCAAAAATAACAGCGACATTGGATACTGCAAGACCACAGGACAGGAGACATGGCAGTGAAGTAGGATGGTTAGAGAAGCATTCACTAAGGAAATGCGATTTGATCCGTGTTTTGAAGGATGAATAGAAGTGAGAGAGCTGGATTAGAGAGAGAGGATGTCTTGGGTAGTTAGAGCATGGCAAAGCTACAGAGGTAGTAATGAGCAAACTGGGGACAGTGGGCAATGAACAGAGCTAAGAGGCTGTGTGGGGAAATGTGGGGTGGGGTGGGGGGTAGGAGGTCAGGCTGTGATGATAGAAGGAGCTGGGAGCACTGAATAAGAAAGGGACCGGACAGGGTCATATTCAGCTTTGTATCCACAGGACAGAGCCTGGCCCAGGGTCGTGTTCCTTAATTCCTGTGAGTGAATCAGTGAATCCATAAAGAAAAGAAAATGGCATTTTTAGATGTATCTGGCTGGATGCTTTGGAGGAGAAAAAGTTGAGGCTGGTAGATCGGGTAGGAAGTACTGCAAGTCCGAGCCAAGGGGCTGGAGAGCTGAAGTGGGAGCTCAGTGGTGGCCATGAAGCGCTGGTGACCCCCAGGAGAAAGGTGATGCCAGAGGAACTTGAAGAACTTGGAGATCAGCTGCATTGTGGAAGGAAGGCAAATTCCAAAGTGCTTGGGTAATCGGTTGGGACAGCAATAAGGACAACATCATAAGGAGCAAAGGAGAAGGGAGGGAGGGCAAAGTACAAGTCCAGTTTTGAGCATTGAAGGTGATGGGAGGACAGCCCATTGCAATCGCTGTGTCCTCATTTGGAGATAAGAGTCTAGCAATGAATTAACCGAGCCAGGTCCTCCTTAAGGAGAGATAGTCATGACCATGTTCAAAAGCTTTAGCATTTAATTTTTTTTTTTTTTGACAACAGGCTAAAATCACATTAAGCTCTTCACACAGTATTTCCTGAAAATCTAGATGGAGAAAACCACCTGAAAGATGCTAAGTCTGCGTCATGCTGCCAGTCTATGTGAACATCTTCACCAGAGCGAGTATAGAGCCTGGGCCCCGGGCACAGCTGCATCCAGACGGCCCAGAGTGGGACGCTGGGATCTGCATGTCTCACGTCATTCTGACGCTCGCTGGAGTTTAAAAATCCCTGGCCCAGGGGGAAGGAAGCCCTACCTACACTGCCTGGGACCCACTCCTGCAGAGGGCAAACTAGGGAGAGTGGTTAATGTGAGAACTCTGGAGCTGGGACGCCAGAGCTCAAATCCCAGCCTTACTCACTAGCCATCTGCATTTGGGTAAGTCATTTCATGTCCACGTCACTTGATCTCTCCAATATTCTCTGATTGAAAGTAAGAGAATAAAAATAATACTACCTCATGAGGTTCCTATGAGGATTACGTGCGTTAATATAGATGCAGAATAAAGTTTTGCAACTTTGGCACTGTGGGCAGGTGGGAAGGATAATTCTTTGTTGTGGGGGCCTGTGCACGTGTCATTTGGCAGCATTCCCGGCCTCCACCCACAAGATGCCGTAGACCCTCCCCCTAATGGTGACACTCAAAAATGTCTCCAAGTATTGTCAAATGTCCTCTGGAGGGCAAATCTACCCCCTTCTGAGAACCACCAACATAGAACAGCGCTGTGTCCTGAGCATTTGCGAAAAGTAATGTTGAACAAGACATTTATTAGCACCTTAATCTCCCACACCCAGGAGCTAGATAATATCTCCAGCTTTGTAAGTAAAGAAACTGAAGTTCAGAAGGATAAACGCTTTACCTAAAGTCACTCAGCCAGCACATGAAGGGGAGCATTTCCAATCAAGGTCAGCCTGGCTCTCTGTCCCCAGCTCTTTCTGAGTTGCCAGATAACCAGGCTCTCACGAGGTGGCTGCTGGGGAAACTGACCTCATCCGTCACACTTGTCCCCGATGTGAGGCAGAAATTGCAGTCACTCGCATCTCTGTGGCCTGGCATCATGGGAACATACGACACTCCTGCCCCGAATCCTGAAAGTCTGCCATCTGTGGTTTTCGCCCTACGTCACTCATGGGGTACACGTCAGTTCACAGGAACTAACACCTCCCACTCACCTCACAGTGTCTGGGTCAGGGCCCTCCTCTGTACCGCCATCTGTCACCCCAGCGGTCCTCTCTGTCTCTTTGTGAGTGTGTGCTCCCGCGACTGTTTCCATAACACAGACACAGGGCATGGCACGCACAGGGATGCAATATGTGGACTGTTTCTTAAATGAATGAATGGCCTCCCTATCTATCAAGTCTCTGAGGTAGTATATGGGTCAGGGTTGGCCTCTGCCTCACTCTCACGTTCAAGGGCTCATGGAAGGTACTACAGGCTTTCAGGAGCTTATCCAAGTTGCTTTTCTATACCTGAGCAGCACAGGGAAGATGAATATGAAGTGCCTGAGTCCTTTCAGCAGGCATTTCAGCTGAGATTACTTGAAGAATGTCCAGCCAAGAGGATGCTGAAAGAGCAGGAAGCAACCAGCACATGTAGTTTTAACTCACAAAGACAACTTCCCCTTACAGTTAACTACATTTCAATTTATTTGATCATCGATGGGTTAAGAGTTTTGGCTTTGGTATCAGACAGATGTGAGTTCGAATCCCTGGCCACCACTCATTAGCTACGTTATTTTGGAGCAACATAACTTACCTCTGTGAGCCTCGATGACCTCATCTGTAAAATGGGGATCAGAATAACTACATCATAGAGTTGTGAGATTTAAAGACAACAAGATACCTAAAATAATTAGTCTGGTATACAGGGAGCATCGTTATTAGTAATAAAATTAGTACTGTCTCTTTTAAAATAAAAAGCAATTATTTAATTGTAATAGGATATTAAAATAGAAATGGATCCAAAGCACAGTTCAAAGGGAAGTGCTAGATAAAATGCACATAAGAGTTCAAAAGGGCATAGTGGCTGTTACTCACTACCTGGACCACTAAGTTCATTACTATTATAAGAACAGACTAGATATGGGCTTACAGGATGCAAAGATAATCCACAAATGACAGTTGGACTGGGCAGACAATGGGTGGAAGGGAGGAAAAAGATAGAAAGAGAAGGTTAAAGACCCAGATTTCACACAGAGCCCAGACTGACAGCCAGAGAAAGGTGTGAGGTGTGATTTGTGGCCCCATACTTCCTGCCACAATGCTGAGAACCCATTTTCAACACGCTCCATGGGAACAGCACCCGGGGTGCCTCTTCTACACCCCACCCCCCTCCCACCCTCAAGCTGAACTCTTGGACGTTGCTGCCTGGGGCTAAAACAGGTGGTTGGTGAATTCTTCCTCTGAGCTCCAGGCTCCTGAAAACGCCAGTATGAAGTGTCATGCAGAGTGCATCTCCTCGGAAGCTGTGAAATAGAAACTTTCAAAAGATAAGCTCATGTTTAACCGCACAACCTGTGTCACTTCATAATTCTAAACTTTCATAACCTGCATTTCCTGGGCACAGCTGGCATGATGAAAGTGCCATGCAATTTGCTCAACTCACAGTCCTCAGAAGGAATCAACAAGTTTCTTAGGTGAATTGAGTCCGTTGTTGAGAATACACCACGCTGGATTCGGAGTCCGTTTAAGAACGCTGGCGTTGCCTTTCACTTCCTCAAATTTTCACTTGAGTCTCCACCTCTTACTACCTTACATCTCCTCCCAGCTGCTCCTCACCCACCTGCCGTGGAGCTCCCTCTCCTATTTTCTACAGCTGATCTCTCCAAGGGCGCACTTGGCCTCCTCTCTCCCATCTCTCTTGTATCCTCTATCAAATTATTTCCCCCATGGCCTGGAAAACGAGCTCAAGTCTCCTCTATTCTAAAAACAAAATTAAAGGGGGAAAAGAAAAACTACCAAGGAAACTCCTCAGCCCCACTCTCCCTTCCAATATATCCTCTAAGTCTCATCTTTCATCGCCTACATGGGGTTCATGAATGCTGATCTGTGGACTGGCTTCATCTGAGCCTCCAATGAAAACTCAGTTTCCTAGGCCAACCAACCACTGAAGAGTTAACTCAGAAGGTCCGACCTGGGGCCTAGGAATTTGTATTTCCCAGGTTCCCTCCAGGTGAGTAGGATGTTCAGCCAAGTTTAAAAACCATCAGTCTACCCTCCCTATAGTTATTTCATCACCACCCACTCCAAACACCTACCAAGCTGAGAGGCACTCTCGAGTCGCCCATGACTTCAACAGCCACGTTCAGTGGCTCATTTCCAGGGTTCACCCCTGGCTTCTCTGTGGCAGTCAAGAAGGGAACAGTGATTCTCTTGAGATTCCATTTCTGTTGTCACATGGGCCAGTACCCCATGTCTTTTGCTATGTCCACATCTTCCTTCCACCTCCTAGCAAGACTGAGACCAGGTTTCTCTCCTGCTCATTGCTGGAGATCTCATTCAGTCATAACAGGGGGGTTTTGTTTTTAATATGGATGTGGATATAGATATCTCAGAAGAGTATATTTTTCATTGATTTTTTAGAGAGAGAGGAAGGGAGAGGGAAAGAGAGAGAGAAACATCAAGATGAGAACGAAATATTGATCAGCTGCCTCCTGCATGGCCTCCACTGGGGATTGAGCCCGCAACCTGGACATGTGCCCTGACCGGGAATCAAACCGGCAACCCTTCGGTGCATGGAATGATCAATGCCCAACCAACTGAACCACACCAGCCAGGGCTCATTCGGTCATATCGTTTTATTGAACCTCTAGCACGAAATCATTGCTTTCTATATGAAGAGGCCCCAGATAGGAAAGCAGACTGCTGGGGTTGGTTTTCCAATAGGCCATGTTTGTGCTCCCCCCCACCTCCTCATGACATTGCTGCACAGGCAGAGGAACAAGCAAAGTTAGTGGTGGTACTTCGGTGACTGTGTAACCCAGATATGTCACAAAAAATCCAATTTCCAATCCTCTTGTAAACAGCAAAACGGTGCTTTTAGGTGGGAGCTTTCTAATTATTATTCAATCTTTTCCTGTTTTTCCTAAATTTCCTACATTGTTTGTGCAGGACCTACTCAATTCAATATATAACAAAATGCAACATTGTACTAATTAGGGGGGAAAGCATGCATACATAGAGACTTCTTTCCAGCCAATAACATCGTTTACGCTTGTTGAATCAGGTGCTTTCATTTTGGTTGGGGAAATCTGCTTACCGTATGAGGCCAGGCTAACCTGCTGCCCTGGGCCCTTTAACTTTCTCCAGCCTCCCACGCTAGGGAGTGAGATGCCGGGAAACCAGGGGCACGAAATGCCCCAGGAGTTTTCCACAGCAAAAGCACTTTCCATGAAATGACTCAAGGCAACTCTGATCGCCTCGGAGAGCCGGGAAGACATTTCAAACGATTGGCTATGCATGCTAGGCTCTCTCTCAACCTTAAAATGTCATCTTGTGGATGTTCTGTGGAAGCAGAAACTCTCCCGAGGCACGCATGCGGATGCCTGTCTCTGATCCCCTCACTTAGACAGTCACTCGGAGAGGAGCGAAAGGAGTCTGCTACATTTCTAGAGGACTCTCTAAGCTACTAAAAAGAATGAAACCACCCTCTCTGTACCACTATGGAAAGATCCTTAAGGCATTTTAAACAGAAAACAATATCAACAACAGGATCTCAGTTTTATAAAAGAAGGAAACTATAAATCTTTATACATGTAATTGCATAGAAAAAGTCAAACATAATGGAGATTATCTCTTGGAAAGGAGAACTCTGGATAAGTAATTGGAGTGGTCAATTTGCCCTACATGGTTTTATCAGAATAAAATATTGGCTTACTTGTATAATTTGTTAACATGGAAACATTATTTTTAAAACATATAAGAAGTATCTAAACAAGGGTAATAAATGACCTAGGTAGCTTCCCATCTAGACCTGAAATGACCAAAACCACTCCTTGGTAGGAGGGGAAAAAATGACTTCAAGCAATTTATTTACCATTGGACAAACCCATCAGCAAATCCATTTAACTCTTTCTCAAAATGTGTGTAGAATTCCACCGCTTCTGGCCACCTCCCCCGCTGACCTTGTGTAAGCTTCACCACCACTCACCACTGGCCTCCTGACCATTCTCCCGCTTTCACCCTTGTGCTTGCCCGGGCTTTTTTCTAAACTGTTGGGCCTAAAAAATGCTCCCTCTCTGCTAAGAAACTTCCAGTGGTTTTTCATGTCATTTGGGGGGAAAGCCAAAGGTCTTAGAGTAACTGTGAGGCCCAATGACCCTCCCGTTCTCTCTCCCCATCTCCAGCCACACTGGCCTCTTTGCTGTTCCTTGGATGCTCCAGACACCCTCCTGTCCAGATCTTTGCACCTACTATTTTCTCTGCCTGAAATGCTCTCTCCCCAGATTTCCCCATCATTTGTTATTTTGTTTACCGTCTGTCTCCCCCACAAGAATAAAAGCTCCATTTAGATGGGAGTTTCTTTGTGGTTGGTTTATTTGCTTGCTTGTTTTTTTCCCCAGCTTGATTGAGATGGAATTGACATAGCACATTGTGTAAGTTTAAGGTGTACAATCTGTTGATTTGATACACTTATCTGTTGTAAATGATTACCACTAGAGCATTACCTAACACCTCCATCACCATTACCATTTCTTTTTGGGGGTGAGAACATTTACAATCTACTCTCTTATTTGCTTGTTTGTTTTTAATCAGTTTAATTTATTGCAATAGCCCAGCACCAAGATCCATTTCTGGCCCGTATTAGGTGCTCAATAATGTTTTGTGCTGTAAATGAGATTTGAACAAGCCTTTTGACTTACACCTTTAACTGTTGCATCAAGCTACTTTCCTTTTGTGGGCCCCCCCCCCCCCCCCCCCCCCCCCCGAGAACAATGTTATGAGATTAATGGATCAATGAGCCACAGCTTTCTGCATTGCTGGTAGGAGGTGTTGCACAAAGGCACTCAGCAGCTCCTGGTACTCAGGGGCCATTCCTTCGTGCCCTCTGCCAGCTCTGTCTGTTCTGCCTTAGAGCCTAGAGCATGTATCTACCCTGTGTCTGGAGATGCCCACACCAACCACCCTAGCAGACAAAGGAGGCTGTGCCCAGGTTCAGAGATGGCTGAGCTAATGCACATGCTACAGAAAGGAAGCCCAACTCAAGTCAACAAAAGCAGATTGACCTGTGGAGCAGCAGGAGGGAGAAAGAAAAGGTTAAAAAGTTGGAGGGGAGGAGAAAAAGCAGAACTACACACACAGCATTTGAAAAAGACACATGCTGCTAAGAACATTTTGAGGGTGAGTCTATGCCAGTGATGGCGAACCTATGAACTCATTTTTTTGGTTGATTTTTCTTTGTTAAATGGCATTTAAATATATAAAATAAATATCAAAAATATAAGTCTTTGTTTTACTGTGGTTGCAAATATCAAAAAATTTCTATATGTGACACAGCACCAGAGTTAAGTTAGGGTTTTTCAAAATGCTGACACGCCGAGCTCAAAAGGTTCGCCATCACTGGACTCTATGCAAACTCTCCATAAGTAGCAAATATCCAAAAACTAACTGCTACTTCTTGGCTAGTCACAGAAGTGAGCAGTGTTGTTTCTATCTAGGCGCCTGCGTATTGTTTCTCAAATGCCCAAGTCAGCCTGATGATGTGGACACATAACTTTGAGGTCAGACAGATATGTGTTCTAATCCTGTCTCCACCTTACTAACGCCTTCACAAGTAGCTTAAACTTCGTGAAACTCTTTTTCCGTGTATAGCAAATGACATAGGAATAATATCTATCTTGTAAGCAGGTTTTCTTGTGGATTAGAACTAATATGTATATTTATGTATGTACATATTTGTATGTATGTTTGTAATATTTTATATACATTTACGTATGTATGGATGGATGGATGGATAATACTACTGGCAAACAATGAGCCCTTAGTAAATAGTAGCAGTGCTCATCACAATTAGTGCCACTGTTGATAATATAATAATAATGCGTCTTAGCCCCTGAAGATTCTATTTAAATTTGAATTGGAATACCCAGGGTTTTGCCTGGTGCGGGATTTCCTGTTTGTTTGTTGTTTCATTTTGGTTTAGTTCATTCCTGCAGAGCAGGGTTTTGCCTGGTGCGGGATTTCCTGTTTGTTTGTTGTTTGTTTCATTTTGGTTTAGTTCATTCCTGCAGAGTTATCAGACTGCCTTTCCCCTCACTGTGTCTATGGGTTAGTTCTTCCTCAGAGAGTTCTGAGGCCCATTGCCAGTCAACAGGACAATTAAATGAAGGTGTCATTTTGCCTCCACAGTCAGTTTCAACTGGGGCTGAACGGAAGGTGACAATGCCAAAGAAGATCTGCAGCCACATGGCATCTTGTAAAATCCAAAAGGGGAACCCAAATCTGATAGGTCATTCTTAAAACCCTTCAGTGACCTTCCAGTTTTTCTTTTGGACTGAGTTGCCTGGCATAGACCAAAAACTGAGCTCCTTCTCAAAGCCTTCCAAACCCTTCGGATCAGGCCCTTACTCCTCTCTCCATCCTCCCGGGCTCCCCAGTCTCAGCCACCCTGACCTTCTGCCAATTTCCTGACACGCTATCTCCTCTGCCAAGAATAGGCCCCTCTCCCCGATCTTCACTGCCTAACCCCTTCAGGTCCCAATGGAAATGGCATTTTCTTAAAGAAGATTTACTGAACCTCCAAATTGGATTAGGTTCCCTAATCTCATGGAGATCTCTGCTTTTTTTTTTTGTAGAAATCATATTGTTTTTAACTCATTATTTGTGTGATTCCATTAAATGCCTACCACTTCTAGACATTAAGTCTCATAAGGGCAGTGACCTTGTTGTCCTTTCTCATGGCTGAAGCAGTCCCTGGAGCTTAGCTGGGCTGGGCATAGAAACTTGCTTCATAAATATTTGTTGAATGGATAAGTGGAGTATTGGGTGGACAGACGCTGTTTTAGTCTAGTGGCGCCCAGTTTGGCTCTCTGCAAGTTCCCTCTGGGGAATGTGGGTCATTCTGAGAGACAGATGGGCCATAAACAGCAGTACTCTGAAGAGTAGAGGGCAAATAATGTGTACTGATGGAAGGAGGCTTTCTCACCACATTCACAGGGCTAGTCAGCTCTTAGGCAACTCCCTCAACAAAGGACACACATACAGGGCCAGTGGTGGGGTGGGCATGGGCCTTCTGTCCTCACCCAAGAGGCCAACACTGCCCTGTTCAATGCCATAAAGCCATTAGCCACATGTGGCCCTTGAAATGTGGCCAGTGTGACCAAGGAACTGATTTGTAAGTGTTATTTCATTCTATCATTGACATTCAAATTTAAAAACGGATACTCAATACAGTTATTAGGGGAAAATTTAAGTATGTTTAGAACAACTTGGGTATGTGGAATTACTTTTTCAGCTGTAAATTTTAGGAAGTTTAAACATGGATTATTTCTTCATGAAACTTTAGCATCCCATTTCAAGTGTGACATATACCAAATTTCAAAGACAGTGCTCCCAAAAGGCAAAATTTCTCATTAATAATTTTTCTATTAATTACACATTAAAAAACTATTTTAGAAATATTAGACTAAATAAAATGCATTATTAAAATTAGTTTTTTTCTTTTTCTCTTTGATGTGGCTGCTAGACACTTATTCGTTGCATATGTGGCCCACAGTATATTTTTTTGGACATTTTCTCTAGACTGTTGATTTAGAGAAGAAAATGAAAAAAACATATTTCTTTCAAACCAGAGCCTGTAATTTTTAGACGGACATCACCATGGCCCATGGTAGAAGGAGACAATTGAAAGCTGAATCTTTCTTCTTTACATGAAAAGTTGTTATATGAAAACCTGAAATGGTAGACACCCGAGTAATATGAAGGTTGTGAAAAAGAAGCACAATTTATCTCCTTGCACAGCTGTAATGATCCTCCCTGCAGTATTCTCAACCAGGAGGGAGTTGTAGATCGTGGAGCAGTGGCTTCTTTTGGACTGAGTTGCCTGGCATATCAGCTAAACCGGTAATGAAATGATGATAGTGACTATAAATTACTTTGTTCTTCTGAAGTACCTTTCCTCCAGAGATCTTGCAAGCTTTCACAAATGCTAATTACATCTTTCACAATAGCCTGCAAGGTCAAAACCTCACCTCCTTAGCCTGCAAGGTCAAAACCTCACCTCCTTTTGACTGGTGAGAGGGCAGAGACCTGGTGATTTGCCTAAAGCCACAGAGCAAAGCCATCAAGACTAAGAAGGCTAGATGCACAGTCACTTAGCTGGGCTGCTCACCCCCGTTGCTTCATGCCAGCCAGTTCATCACAATTATTCTTGCTTCCCAGAGTGCTAGCCTGCACTACCTTTTAAATAGCCCCATGTTCAAGAGGAGTGATGTTCTTTGGTTAAGTGGCAAAAAAACTGATGTTACTGAGTACTTCCATGGAGAGCAGATGGTTAGAAAACAAAGTTTAGGCTGGTAAAGTTTTACTGTTTCTTTGTAGACAGTATGGCTTGATGCCTTGTACCTCAAAGCATGGTCGGCTGATCAGCAGCAGGGACATCATCTGGCATCCTGCTAGAAATGCAGATCCTCAGGCCTCACTTCAGGCCTACTGAGTCAGAAAGGGCACTTACACGAGCTCTCCCAGGATTTCTGTGCACATTAAAGTTTGAGAAGCACCAATTTGGAGACTTGGGTTACCCCCAACTTCCTTACTGTGATTGAAGGAAACTCACTCGTCCTCTTTGCTGAACATCTGTCCCCTTCCCAATTTCTCTCTTTCGCTCTCTTTTTAAAAAAATTCTGCAGACTTGTTCTTTGTAAAGGCTCTCCATTTCTCCTACCCAATGACACCAGTTTGCCCATAGATATAGGTCCCAAGGTCCCCATTTAATTTTATGCAACCATTTGGGAGAGTGGTGTAAACTCAAATGCCTACAGAGACCAGGCAGGTAACATGGATGAGTGTAAAGATCCATGTTTGTTTCAGAAAAGAATCTTAATTTGTGTTTCTTCAGTACAGACACATTTGGTTTGCCTATTATAAGCCACTAAAATAATCATCACTTTCACAATGTAATATACTCATTCTTGTTTTTCATTAAAAATGATCTTTTGATAGAAAAAGAAGGTACAAGAAATATTTCATATTTTCCTAAACACTTTCATATCAGCACATTAATAGCACAGCCCAGCCACCGCTTGGCCACCCCAGGAAGTGGTAGGAGCTAGCAGATGGAGAGGGCACGCTGGTGTGAAGGGGTCGATGCTCCCGCCATTGTCTCCAGGCGGGAATTTGGGTCCATTTTACCAAAACCTCCCATTTCTTAAAGAGAAGCCGGAAATCTGGATTTTTATGTGAAATCTCCCATTTTTTTTAACGATGGCCATTAATTCAGTTCTTTAAACATTGTGCGGGCCAAGCAAAACATATCTGGAAGCCAAAATCTACACCCTCTGAACTGTGGTTTCCATGTCTTTTAGAGCAAAGTCTCAAAGACAGCATGTTTCTGTTTTAATCCAGGGTAGATATCCACCCTTGGTCCTATGAAGTGGGGTCAGGGTGTGGAATCACCTGGAAGAAGCATGACCTACCCCCCTTTCAGCAGGGACTTGGGAGCGGGGAGCCATTTCCAAAGAAACAGCTTTGAGTTGGGTCACCACCCCAACATGTATGTTACATTGACAAATACAAAACTAGGAGATTCTGAGGGACAGTAAACCACATACTTTATTAGAAGTTGGGGTATAAGTTCACCCTTTTTAGTGCAGGGTTCTGTGAGTTTTGACCTATGTACACGGTCATGTAATGACTGTCACATCAAGATTGGAACAATTCCATCACCCTCAAAATTTCCCACATGCGCCCTGACTAGTTTGGCTCAGTGGCTAGAGCATCGGCCTGTGGACTGAAGAGTCCCAGGTTCGATTCCGGTCAAGGGCATGTACCTTGGTTGTGGGCACATCCCCAGTAGGGGGTGCGCAGGAGGCAGCTGGTCAATGTTTCTAACTCTCTATCCCTCTCCCTTCTTCTCTGTAAAAAATCAATAAAATATATATATTTTTAAAAAATTCCCATATGCCCCTTTGTAGATAGCCCCAGCCCCTATCACTGGCAACCACTAATCTGTTCTCTGTCCCTGTCGGAGTACCTTTTTCAGAATAATACATAAATGGAATCATACAGCTTAGAGTCTTTTGAGTCTGGCCTCTTTCACTTAACATAATGCATTTGAGATTTAACCATGTTATTACACATATCAGCAGTTCGTTTCTTTTTATTGCTGAGTACGTCTTCATTGTAGGATGAATCACAATTTGTTTACCCATTCGCCAATTAAATAATATTTTGTGATTGTGAATAAAGTGACTAGAAACATTTATGTAGAGGCTTTAGTGTGAAAGTAGTTTTAATTTCTCATGGGTAACTATTTGGGGGTGGGATGTCTGAATCCTGTGGGACGCATGTGCTTAGTAAGAAATTGCCAAACTGTTTTTGGAAGTGACCGAACCATTTGGCATCCTCAACAGCAACATTTGAGAGCTCTCATTGCTCTGTCTCCTCTCCAGCACTTGTCATTGTCAGCATTTTGTTTTATTTTGTTTTGTGTTGGCCCTTCTACTATACACCCATTTTTTAAGACATTTTTTCTTCTCTTTTTTTTAATGTTTCAATTGATTGTGTAGAAGGAGTAAGGGGGAGAGAGAGAGAGAGAAACATCAATTTGTTGTTCCACTTATTTATGCAGTCATTGGTTGATTCTTGTATGTGCCCTGACCGGGAATTAAACCCGAAACCTTGGCATTTTAGTACAACAATCTAACCAACTGAACTACTCGGCCAGGGCTACACACCCATTTTTTTATGAATTATGCCAAGCATGAAGATCATCTTCTAAATCTAGGATATCAGCAAAAACAATTCAACATTATTTTTCGTATAATGTCTTATCCTTGTACAGACTGACCCACCCATCCTCAGTGCACTCACATGTATAATAAAGTAAGTGATTTTTAATTCCACCAGATTCAAATCCCCTTGACGTGGCTTACTGCCATTCTGCTACTGAACCTTGAGAAATTATGGGTAAGTGCCAAGAAAGAAAGATGACTTTGAACTGCTCTTTCACCAGTTAAAAATAATACTGAAACCAAATGTAAACATAAAAGAAGTGGTCAGACTCGGGTTACATATTAACGGTGTTGGGTCAGGCTGGCGCTGAGGCACAGCTGCAGAAAACACCTTTCACTTATCACCGTTTCCAAACCTCCCTACCTGGACTAGACTGGACTGGATTCACAAGAGAGCTTTTGAAAGGATGCAGAGAAGGCAAGCAACACACATTTCCTGGCAATAAATTTAAAAGGTTGCTAAAACATTCCAGAGATTTTCACTCAACATTCCTCTGGCTAAGACATCTGCAATCTGCCAATCCTTAAAAATTGGTGTTTTTGCATCTTAATCTCACAAACATCTTTGAAAATACCTTTCCTCTCTGCCTCCATGTCAAGCAAATTCAGCCTTTTCCATTTTCTAAAACCACAGAGCTATAATGTGTTTAATTCATGCAAGGCTGGGTTAACTGGAGTTAAAATAAATTTTCAGATAGTTTGGCTCACTCTTCCCTACTAGATGAGGCCATTCTTGAAATGGCCCTATGATTATATTCTCTCATTACAGAGGTGTCCAGCAAAATAAAGGAGCTGAGTTCTGAAATTATATAAAAGCAAAACTACTACTCTAAAAATATGAGCTGTAGCCCTGGCCATTGTGGATCAGCTGATTGAGTGTCGTCCCATGCACTGAAAGGTCGCTGGTTCCATTCCCAGTCAGGGCACATGCCCAGGTTGCCGGTTCAATCCCGGTCAAGGCTCTGCGGAAGGCACTGATAGATCTTTCTCACATCGATGTTTCTGTCTCTCCCTCTCCCTTCCTCTCTCTCTCTCTAAGATCAATAAATATATATGAACTGTAATGGATTGTGTCATTGGCCCCAATTCTTCACCCCTCCCTATATCCCTAGGCCTTTTGCCATGTTCTTCCCAGAGTACGTTCTTCCCTCCCTTTGACTTTGGGTTCAGCCACATGGTTTACAGTGGCCTATAAAATGAAGTAGAGGTGATGGTACCCGTTCAGAGCCTAGGCCATAGGAGTCCTCGTGTGTTTTGCTCATCCTCTTGAACCTCTGGTGTCACCATGAGATGAGCATGCCCTGAGTAGCCCACTGTTCCCAGGAGGAGGAGGATACAGACAGAGAGCAGAGGTTGGCCAACTGATGCAGCCCCAGGTGACCCACAGACCTACAATGAGAAGTAGAGCTGCCCCATCAGATCCAGTTGAACCCCAGCCAATCCAATGAGTGAGCCATAATAAATGTTTTGTTTTGTTTTAGCCACCAACCTCTGGACCAAATTGTTAAGTAGCAAAAGCCAACTGATATAAGCACATTCCTGAATTATTAGTTTTACCCAAAGAAAAATATTACCAGCTACTTAGTATTTTAAACTGCCTGTTTTCCATATGAAGTAAATTTGAGACTTAGTAGAGGTCCCAGGGTCAGTTGGAAGAAATCCTTCACAGCTCCATGTTGCCCCATTCAGCAAGTGAGCCAACACTTGATCCTCATCATTGCTGATGGATGGGAACAGGAGCTGCAGTCACTGTAGCACCATGGATCATTCCATCTCCAACTCTTTCTCTTGCATCTTTTCTCATATTTTAAAGGCAGTGGTTCTCAACAGGAGTGATTTTGCTCTGCAACAGACATTTGACAATATCTGGAAACATTTTAGGTTGTCACAACTGGGTATAGGGGGGAGGTGTTACTGGCATCTAGTGGGTACAGAACCCTACAATGCACAGATCAGCCCTCAATAACAAAGACTAATCCGGCCCAAAATGTCAATAATGCCAAGGTCGAAAGACTCTTTTTTATTATTTGAAATTTTTGATTTTTTTCTATAAGAGTGTGTAAATTTCAATCTGAGGAATTATATGATAGAAATTTATTAAACATATGAAAATTGCCTTCTCTTTAAATTCAAGCCAACTTTCTGTATACATGTGCAATAGATATGAATGCATACTTTCTTTAAAGTATGAATGGCTCTTTTTCCATAAATGTCCTGAACATGTAATAGTTGATTGAAGAAAACCTTGGTTTGAATATTTCTGTATATCTAGAAATAATGACTAGTACTTCAAATTATCTGTCAGAAATCCCACTTCATTCCAAATATTTTTGAATAAAAAAAACAAAAACAAATAAGTAAAGGCATCCATTGCTGATTGGGCCCTCTGCACCCCCCATTCAACCCTCCCCAAGGACACTAGAACTTTAAAATGTGACTGTCACAATGGTCTTGAGCATGAGGCCATTTTGAGTGAAATTGCTATGTTATGACAATATCCTTTAGTGTTTCAGTAATTAAATCCTCTTAATGACATCCTAGGGAGCCCAGGGTAATATTGAATTCTAGCCTCAATGTTTTTGGGTCTTTGCCAAGAAAAATAACCATATCCCCAGAATCATTGAGAATTGATGGAGGTCCTCAGGCTGGTGAGTCAACTGTAGTTGAAATATGTGGCTATTTCTGATGAAAGGTTGTATTTGGCCAGGATGTCTAAAGTAATAGAGCTGATAAAACTGGAAGAGACTCCTGAGATTCAGTGAATGAAGGATTTTAATGCAGTGATGTGATGGTAGGGTCTATGGAGGCATTTTAAAGGATATAAGGAACTTTAAAATAGCCTGGGGATTCAACAAAAGAGAGGGCACAGGATGGTCTGCTCAAGAGTTGAGAGGAGAAAGAGAAAAGTAAGTCTGCTGGAATAGCATTTCAAATCACAGACAAAGGGTCAGGTTACAGAGAAGCCATAAATCCAGAATTAAGCTAAAGGGCCCCAAAGGGAAAGGTGAGATCAGGGAATTACCATGACCAGGACTCAGGGGACCTGTGGTTGGCATGGTTATTCCTCCACCATGTTCTGTGGGAGAACAACAAAGTTAGCCGATTGGTTTGAAAAATCAAGGCCACAGGATTAGCCTAACAAAATAGAGGCTGAACACAGGGTAATATTTTTTTAAGAACCGAATTATTACCCTTTGCCAAGCTTAAATAAATACTGTATTACTAAACTAACTTTACTAGGTAACAAGAATATTCATCCTATAAAATAGCAACGCTTTAAATTGGTGGTAGCATAGGCTCCTACAGGGGATTTAAATGCACATTCAACAAAGCCTTGAGGATCAATAGAGCTTCAACCAGGAAAAGCTCCACTTTATCTATTTTAAATATCGGAGCCTCTAACTTCTCATCTGGAAAAACAGATTCTGCTGCAGAAAAAAAGTTTGAAAAATAATATGCTAAGAGTCTGGGAGGAATATTGCTGGAGAAATGAAGTCAGATCATGACCCCAGACCAAGAGTCTTACAGACAGAAGCATTGGAAATTTTTCTGAGCAAAGCAACCATAAGAAAAGGGAAGTAGGCCTGTCTATAGGAAGGCTCCTCTCTGATTTCATTCATGTTGGGGGAGAAGGGGCATACAATTTATTATCCTCACTGGAACACTTCTGAGAATGAAGTGGGGTTCTATGAAAATGTATTGTTTGGGACAAGTGGCATAATAAACTATGACTGCCTTAGGCAAACCAAAATGTTTGGTCACCCTAGTTAAAGTAGGTGTGGCCATGTTGACAAATGCTTTTGTGGGAAAGACAGACCCATCTCTAAGTCAGACATCAGTGTGAATTGCTGTTATACTGGCTGAAGAAGGTGGTTTCAATAGGGAGGTTAACTTATACTAGTGGATTGGCCATACATAGCTAGGACTTCTTTGTCCACTAAATGGGAGAAGAAAGATAAAACCTTCTTAAAGTTTCTATAATGTCAATGTCATAATTTTATATTATAGGCCTTCCCCTCCTGTGAAGTTGGAAACAGAGTAAGTGGGGTGTTCAGAACTATCCCACTCAAATCACTAAAATGACAGGGAAAGTTAGTTTGTGTGCCATTGCTCATGGAGAGTGCCCACAAATAGATTTGGTTATGCCAGCAATTTTTTAACCTTTTTCATTCATGGCACACATAAACTAATTACTACAATTCTGTGACACACCAAAAAAATATATTGGGATGTTTTTCCCCCCTTGATTTGTTTGTTTGTTTATTTGTTTGTTTGTTTGCCATTCTGACAAAAAAAAAGTATAATTTTGATTCATTCACACCAGGTGGCTCTTGTTGTATTGGCTGTTGTCATTTTTTTATTTGACAACCTAAGGGAAAGGAGGTCAGTGCCCCTGAGTAAATAGTCAGGTATTGCATGTGTTAAAAATTCTTGCAGCACACCAGTGTGTCGTGGCACACCAGTTAAAAATCACTGGGTTATGCCACCAACCAATGTCCAGGCCCACGGAACACTGCTCCGACTATGAGTCTGTACATTGTACTCCCCTCTTTACCACTGTTGGCCACCACACTATCCTCAACCCCAAAGCAGTTCAGATTCTGTTTGGGTGATAGTTAACACGTCTAACCACTTCACCAAAAAGGCCAACAAGAGGAAACCACCAGTGAGAGAGAAAGTTACCTTATTATGAGTTCTGGCCACCTCACACCTTGTGTTTGTTCATTGAGTTTGCCAGAAAGTTCCCTTCTGACAGCCTAATTTACAACTTTCCTTGGGCTGCCAAATCATCACCCAGTAGATTTCTCCTATTACTCCTATCCTGCTACCCATCTATGGCCTTCTCATACAGCATCAAACAAAAACTCTCAGACCTAGCAAAAGCGTGACCCACATCAGGCACAAATAATCTACCTGTCACTCACCGGCCGCACTTGGCAATTGGCAATAATGATGTGGGCGGCCAAGTAATTACAGCAGGGAAGTTGGAAGAAGAAATTTATGAGTTGCAATCTAAATGCTTGGCATGCTGTATCACTGGAAAACTGAGCTCCTGGAAGTCAGGAACAGAGAGCTGTAAAAAGTGCATAGATTAAAGGCTCTGAATTACATACCAAGGGTCTCATCACTGTTTAAAAAAAATTTATTAACTAGGTATTCACAGTTCCTTGCCTTCAAATGGTTCCTGGATCTCCCTGGGGAATATGCAAACAGAGGAGCACTGGACTCCAGTGCAAACATCATTGCCAAGAATATTAGGTGGTGACCATCTCCCTGTGGTAGCATTAGGGTTAGTCTTTATTTCCTTCCTGCTGGCTTTCTGTATTTTCTATAATTTCTACTATAAACACATATGCATTTTATAATTAGAAAAATATAAATGTTGCCCTAACCGGTTTGGCTCAGTGGATAGAGCGTCGGCCTGCGAACTGAAGAGTCCCAGGTTCGATTCCGGTCAAGGGCATGTACCTTGGTTGCGGGCACATCCCCAGTAGGAGGTGTGCAGGAGGCAGCTGATCGATGTTTCTCTCTCATGGATGTTTCTAACTCTCTATCCTTCTCCCTTCTTCTCTGTAAAAAATCAATAAATATATTTTTTAAAAAAAAAATATAAATGTTGATAGAAAAAGGTTGTGTAATTAGTATTCAAATATGAGTCTGTCTGATGACAAAGCCCATGTTCTTTCGGCGACACTTCCGTGCCCTAACCCATGTCCACCCTTATACACTAGGTATTTTGTTTTTATTTAATAAACAAGTAAGTAGAGTTGAATGTGTGCCAGATACCTTTCTATGCATTTAAATATATTAATTTGCTTAAGCCTTACATCAATCCTGGGATGTGAGTACTGTTCATATTCTCATTCTACAGATGGGAAAACCGAGAAACAGGAAGGTTAAGTAACTTGCCCAAGGTGGCACAGCTAGTGAGCAGCAAAACTGAGATTCTTCCCCAGTGGCCTGGCTCCAAAGTCTGTGCTCTTAATTGCTCTACTAAGCTGCCTCAACCTTCTCCTTTTCAAGATAGATCCTCTCTGGCCCTCATATCCTTTTCCAAACTGGCCAGACCTCTCTCACCCATGTTAGTGTCAAGCTAAAGGAGCATTTTTAATAAAAGAATGGCATGGGTAGATTACTAACAGAATCAGCTCTAACCTCAAACCTCAAGATGAAAAGATTCAGCTGAAATCAATTCCAGTTAATGTCCATGACCAAGAGCAAGATCCTCCGACCTGAAAAAATAATCACAGAATCATTTTTCTCATCTCATCTAGCCCAGATTTAAACTAACTTCTTTGAAGATGTTTTTGCCTCCTTGATTTGTCCCCGGTGTTCTATTTTTCTTAAATTTTACCTTCTTAGTCAACCTCTACCCTGTCACCCACCTGCCATCGACATCCCTCTCTATAAAGGGACTGGTCCACACTGCACCAGACTCTTCACCTCCCTGGGTCCCAGATTTTCTTCTGTAAATTCAGGGGGTGGAGTTCAGGATCTTAATTTGGGATGCCACTCAACATTTATATAGTTATAGGCTATTTCCATGTCCATTATCTCATTGCATCTTCCCATGATCCTGGGTAGTGGACACAAAAGGTAGGTTATCCTCAATTTCCAGGTGAGGACACTAAAGATCCTCTGTAGCAGAGAAGAAAACCCAGATCTGCTGACTAGAAGCCCAGAGCTCCTTCCTCATTACCTCCCCACATCTCTGGGGGCCTCTTTAAAGCCCACAGTCAGGCTTCTGTGCCTGCCTTCAAGGCCCCGTCCCCTCACTGGGTCAGTGCGCTCTGTAGAGTGGAAGCAGGCTGCTGCAGCATCCTGGCTCCTCGAGACAACTGAGAGGTCCCCTTGGTACCTGAGGACCACAGTGACGAAAGTTCTCCCTTCAATTTTCATCCTCATGCGTCTGGAACGTCAGAGCCAGCCACTGAGACCACGAACAGATGTCAAAGTTGGCCTGGGTTTTCTGGGAGTCGCAGCTGGTTGGCCTTTCCCCAGCCTCTTACTTCCCTCCACAGCTGGTTGCCATGGAGGCTCAGGCCTGTGAGACCCAGAGGGTGTGTGAGTGGGGGTGGGGAGCTGCAGGATGATCTGGACCCTGGGTTGGCTCACCCTCTGGCTTTCATTTGTCTTGCTATGTATATCAGACATGTTATTTACATGTGCACTGTGCCATGCATTTTAACTTTCCTTCCAGAAGGTCCTTGCCTACATAATGAGAGCCACCGGCCAAAGAAGGAAAGAAATGACATGATTCAAAATGCAAGGAAGCCAGGTAACCATGAGGCTTATAACTTGCACAGAGCTTGGGGACCAAAGTGTGTACCCTAATGAGGATAAAAATAAACCCCACTTGCCCCAAACAGTGCTAATTTATACCTACTATCCTGTTGGAATTTTTTACAGCACCCTTTTTCACTCTCAAAAGTTTCCTAGTTTGGGAGTAGAGTTGTCAAGGGATGGAATCACTTTGTAAGGTATATAAATATCTAATCAATACACCTGTAGTATAATATTGTTTATCAACTGTAACTGAAAATTTTTTAATTATTTTGAAAAAATTTTAATTAAAAAAATAAAATTAAGCCCGGCCAGTGTGGCACAGTGGTTGAGTGTCAACCCATGAACCAGGAGGTCACAGTTCAATTCCTGGTTGGGTTACATGCCTGGGTTGTGAGCTCAATCCCCAGTGGGGGGCATGCAGGAGGTGGCCAATAGATGATTCTCTCTCATCATTGATGTTTCTCTCTCTCCCTCTCCCTCTCTCTCTCTGAAAGCAATTTAAAAAATTATCTAAAAAATAAAATTACATTAACCCTGTTTTTAAAAGTTTCCTAGTTTGAACAATAAATTATACGAATACCTATCCATGAGGTGAGATTAAAAACAACCACATTCCAGACTCTCTAAGCCAGAAAGCACCCCAAAGACCTTCAGTGTCCCGTCCAGGGCTCCAAATCGCCTCAGAAACATCAAAACAGAATTAAAGCTCTATTAAGCAGCACATTTGGACTCACAGTTTCATAAAGACTTTTAAGTCCCTTTATATTTTGTCTCAGTAGCTCATAGTATTGGAAGATATCACAAACATTCATGGAGAGAACGATGCAGAATAGCTTGGTCGCACAGGATGCAGTGGTATTTGGTGGAAAGGAGAAGGGTACTGATATTTCGAGTACTGTGTGCCGTACACTGCGATGTTTTACCTCCAACATAGCCGTGTTGGGAGTAATGTCAAGAAGCAGGCATTTCCCCTCCTACGAGTGAGCGAACTGAAGCACAGAGAGGTTAAATAAATGGCTCCAGGTCCCGAGAGCTCACATCAGCAAGACTGGGATTGGAACTTCACTCTTTCTGATCTCCAAGCCCACAAGTATTGCCCCTTTTAGAGCCTATGGCCTCCCAGCTTGTCTTCCCTCTCCATTTCCTTTCTCCACTGGTGTTTCAGGTGGGAAAGAGAAGGTGCAGTAGGTAGCGCTCACCCCCTTCATCCAGGCAACCCCTCCCACAATCTGCCCAACTCCTGGAGACCCCACTTCAGGGAGGGGCAGAGACAGAACTGCACTGAAGAAACTGCTACAACCTCCCTCCAGCTTACAAGCACCAGCTTTGTCCCAGTGCAGACCTAACGTGAAGTGACAGCAAACAGTGAACCAAGTTATTCAATCATTTCAGTGTTCTCTTTCCTTTTGAGGGAAAGGCTAGGGGCTGAGAGGAAGGGACTTGGAGCTGCTCTGCGGCTCTGAAGGACACAGCCATGGCCCCATTCCCTGCCTGCGCTATCACTTCAGAGCCATTGCTTTCTTCTGAAGACACTTCAGAGACAGATGCTCTTGTGACTGGCCACAGCGCGTAGCAAAGGGCCTGGGTAGAATTACGAAGCAGTCCTCGTGCCCTGCATATTGGGAAGTGCTTCAGAGCCGGGTGGCAGATATGAGTGGACCCAGCAGCCAGGGAGCCGCCCCCAAGGAGGAGGCAGAGGAAGCAGCAAGCCGGGGGCCAGCCCACCCCAGCAGAACAGCTACAGTGGCAGCAAAGCTCGGGGTTATGAGAAACGAACATCATCCCTTAAATCAAGTCTGAGGAGGAACGTCAAGTGTGAACCGAAACACTGACAGCCACTAATTTGAAATTCCAGTGTGGGTGTGCAAGTCTGTAGGTGTGTGCACGTGTGCTTGCACGTCTGTGTTCTACATTGATTCCACAAACAATTGCCTGCCGTACGGTGCTGAGCTAGACAGGCATGGTGTCTGTCCGGATGGAGCAGACGGTATCATGGACTCTGTACGCTCTGTTTCGAGGTCTGGTGTTCGGAAGCGATGTGGCCTAGTGGAAAGAGACAGAACAGCTCGGTCCTTTCACCTATCAGGGTCTCGGGTAGGACTTTCCCAAATGCAGTCTTTGTAGTAGTATGTAGTGAAGATGTTGTACTTTAATTGTTTTGTAATTATTTAACATGTAAGTATCATATCAGACCCAGGATTTTCATGTATTTTATGGCTTAAGACAA
This sequence comes from Myotis brandtii, assembly GCF_000412655.1. Taxonomy (NCBI): domain Eukaryota; kingdom Metazoa; phylum Chordata; class Mammalia; order Chiroptera; family Vespertilionidae; genus Myotis; species Myotis brandtii. The sequence continues at coordinate 3,496,808 of NW_005368148.1, read as the reverse complement.
GGCTAGGTAAAAATAGTCAATTAAAAAAAATTAAGTCAAATAATATTGGGAGTGGTATGTAGAAACAGCAAAGATTGTGAAAAGACGCCTCGAAGAACTGACGTTTTGGAATCACTGAGATAATGAGTGTGAAAATAAAAATGCATGTGATCCATAGAAATAGAAGGGATTCTAATTCCCCCTCAGTGGGCATTTGCTCCCTCATTCACCCCAACAATAATGAATTAAGCAACTCTGGTGTAAATAGCACTGCTCTGGCTGCGTTTGCCCTCGCTGACAGCTCGGCCACCATTCAGAAGGCACTAAGTGAGTGTTGATGCCACGGGGAACTTAACTAAGAGTGAGACCTAGACCCTGATCTAGGGAGAGTATAATTTAGTAGGGAAGAAAAGACCAGCACGCAAATAACTGGAAAATGGGATAAGCTCCGAAGAGGAGGTACAAAGTCCCCATAGAAGGTGCTCAAAGGAGGGATAAGTCACGCCTGCTGGGTGAGGTCAAGAAAGACTTCATGGAGATTTGAGATGTCATTTAAGATAAGCCCGGGAAAGATGGGTAGAATTTCAAGGTCCCCAAAAAAAGGAGGCAGTGGGGGCTGGGAGACATTCCAGAGAAGGGGAAACACTTGAGCAATGGTGCAGAGATAGAGAAGTGAGGCTAGAAAGTGCCTTCTGTCTATCTAGCTACAATGTAGAATGCATGCAGAAGATTAGGTGGGGTTATAATATAACTGGCCTTGAGGGACAGATTAAGAATATTTTATTTAATGTCATGGAAATGGGATGGAGGGTACTGGAGAATTTAAAACATGATTGGAGCTGCACTGGAGAAAACTATGCCTGCAAATGGGCTGGAAGTAGAGGTGAAGAGAATGAAAGAAGGAATCAGCCCTAACCGGTTTGGCTCAATGGATAGAGCATCGGCCTGTGGACTGAAGCGTCCCAGGTTTGATTCCAGTCAAGGGCATGTACCTTGGTTGCAGGCACATTCCCAGTAGTGGGTGTGCAGGAGGCAGCTGATCGATGTTTCTCTCTCATCGGTGTTTCTAACTCTCTATTCCTCTCCCTTCCTCTCTGTAAAAAATCAATAAAATATATATTTTTTTTAAAAAAAGAAAGAAGGAATTGGGGGACTGAAATGATGACTTTAGAGACAGAATCTCTAGGACCTGGGAACTAATGAAAGGTGGAGACATGGATAGAGGCTTCAAGGATAACTAGACAACTAGATTCCTCCTGTCCTTGTGATTGATATATATCAATAGTAGTTATTCTTATTAATTACATATAATAATGGTATGTAATATATAAACAAAGAAAATATGTTCTAGAATATAATACAAATATTTATATATCACATATAATGAGCCATTGCCTTGTGGTATATTTCATCTTGATTTTTTTGCTATGCTCAGATTTGCATGTGTAAATATACAAATAGGAAACCACCTCTTTTCTCTTCTAAAATAAGGATCATCTTCTTGATCTTCTGTTCTTTTCATTTACTCAGTTCTTTCCTCTTGACCACATTCTTCTCTTGAAGCCAGTGTGAACCCCTAAGGCATTTATATTTGCATTACATTACTTACAAGTGTTTACCTTGGCCTGTAACTTCAGCACACACACACACACACACACACACACACACACACATTTTTAGACAAACTTGGCAAATGCAATTAAAGTTACAGACATCTGGGTAGGCCCAAGCTCATCACATGAATCCTTAAAAGTGGAGAACCACTTTTATTCCCCTAGCTGGGGTCAGAGAGAGAGACTGATGATGGAAGAAGGATCATAAAGAGGTGATGTTGGCTTTGGAGATGGAAGAAGAGGGCCGCAAGCCAAGGACTGTGGGCAGCCTCTGACACTGGAAAAAGCAAGGAAACAAATTTTCCCCTAGAGACTCCTGAAGGCACACGGCCGGAAGGCACACAAAAACTATGTTGGCTACCTTCTCCACTTACTGGTTGTGTGGCCAATGGCCTGAGAAAGTCACTAACCCCTGTTCTCAAGGCCCTCATTATGCAGACTAACCCCATTTCCTCTCTGACTGTATCTCCTTCTACTCTCCCTCTTGCTGACTGTGCTCCATCAATGCTGAGAGCTTTGCTCTTCCTGGGGCACCCCAGGCAGCTTCCAGCGTCAGGACACTTGCACGGACTCTTTTCTCTGTCTCGAATCCTCCTTCCCCATTTCCACGTGGCTTTCTGCCTCAACCCCTTCAGATCTTCACTTAAATATTACCTTCTTTCTGAGGCCTTTCCTAACAACCCTACTTAAAATTGCAGTGCTCCCAAACACTCCTCCGCTCTCTCTTTACATTCGTTTCCACCATAGCAGTTTCATCTAACATAATACATATTTTGTTTATTTTATTTACTTTGTTTTCTCCATGGAGGACACATAATAGGTACTTGATAAATATATGTTGGATGAATAAATAAATTAGTGTGTACACAAATCTATAATCAGAAAATAAATATAAGCATGTGTCCCATTAAAGACATATCCTTTCAGTTATAGATGGAAAATGGAGTCAAAAGAACAGTAATGGGTGTGCCATTGAACAATGATGCTGCAGCCAAGACCAACTCCTTTACTGATCTTGCTGAATCCAACCAGATTGACGGAGGAGTGGAAACATGGCCAAGGGTCCCAAGAGCCAGCTCTTGTCTCCTGGACAGAAAGACCCCAGAGAGAGCTGGCTTTCTGATTTCCTGCCCTTCCTGGTTTCGGCCAGCCTCTGAAAACCATAAGAACAGTTTGTCTCAGTATTTCAGTACTTCCGCTTCCAGGCCCAGGAAAGAGCAGGAAGTGTGAGGGCGTGTGAAAATTGAGAGAGAGAAAGAATTAAACCCGCTGCATGTAAAAGCGCTGAAAGACTTCCTCTGTGGCCTGTCACAGTACATGGGTTTTAATTTGCTTACACTGTAAGCCTAGGGGGACCATTCTGAGGCAGAAATCCCAAACCCAAAATGCTAGTGCTGGTACTCACTCATCCAGTACAGATTTATTTGGGGACAACTGTCTGCCTTTAAGAAGACAGATATGGTCATTACCCAAGTGACCTTACACCTCATGATGGTGTAACATTAGAAAGATACACTCAGTTCAGGTTCCACCTACCCAATATCCATGCTGAACTGACCGAGTTTCTAGGCAGATCCCCAAGGGGTGTTTTAGACTATGAGGAACTATATGTAGGGTTTAAGGTATGCTTTAGAATCAGGCCAACAGAAGTTCTTGGCTATGCCACACTTATTAGCTAACTGTAAATTTCCTAAAGACAGGACTGTGTTTATTTCATTTACCACTCTATCCCTAGCACTTAGCGCAGTGCCCAATACTCTCAGCAAATACTTGTTGCCTAAGAAATCTAAACTCTCAGAGTCTCCATTTCCTGCTCTGTAAAATGGGATTATAAAACCCACCCCATGAAGACCTGTGGGGGTAACATGAAACCGAGTATGCTAAGAGCTTACACAGTGCCTGCTACGTGATAAGCATTCGTTTCAATGAACTGCCGATTAGGTGGCAATGGTGGTGATTTGATAGTGGAGGAGGTTCGGTTAGCTCTGGATAAATTACAGCACATCCTTAGCCCTAATGATTTGTTCAATCTGGAATTTCGGATTAAGCGTGGGCTCGATGAGTTGGATGTCGGAGTGATCCATTTAAATCCTGTTCAACTTGAGTCAGAACCTCTGGAAAGGGGAAGGACATGCTCTACATCCCAGCTACTGGGGTAACTGGCAGCAGAACCGAAACAGCATGACTAAGCACAGCCCATGGTGTTTTATTGCATGGGGATGGGGGTTGGGGGGTGGATCACTGAGGTCCCACCCTCTCTGCTGCAGGGGACTGGAAAAGGAAAGGGTACCAGGCTTAATTGTGTCTGATACATGATTGTGAAGAGGAAGGGCAGGCAATTGGCACATTTCCCCGGCCTTTCCTCTGTTAGGTTCTCAATGCTTAAAAAAAAAAAAAATGTTAAATGTCCTTTCCCTAGCTACATATCTTCATGTGAGGCCCAGCGAAGTTTCCCTGGAAGTTTACTAGCCTGTTTCCTCAGTAGATTTACAGGGCCACCTGCCAATTTGGCCCTGTAAATAAAGACCTAAGGCCTCTCTGGAAGCTAAGAACCCTAGGAATCCCTTAAAGCTCTGGAGGTTCAGCTCAGAATCTACTTGGTTAAGAGGTATGGGTCTCACAGCCTCAAGCCACACTGCACTTTTTAGGATACTGTGGTCTTTACAATACTTCTCACTATGGTAATAACGTAAATGAGATCTCTTCCAGAAATAAAGGCAAAGAGCCCTGAGCTCGACGCCAGGGATGTGTGTGAAAGACGTGTGCAAGAAGGGGATCTGATCAGCCCTTTCGCAGTAATCATTTCAGAAGTGCTTGCTGTTACAGGTGGGTCTGCTGTCAGCAATCATGGTGGAAGTGGGGGAACGTCTTCTCAAAGAAACAGAAAATGCAACGACTCAAATGACTTCAAGTCATTGTCACTATTCCTGGCTTTAGTCATGTGTTACCTCTTTCTCTTTTAGACACCTAGCTTTAACAGAAGGGCATCGATAAGCAGCAGCAGTCTGGTTCGTAATGGGTGTTGGGTTCTCCTAACTTTTTTCTTAGGACTCTGTGGTGGAGAAGACTCCTGATTTCCACTTCTCGGCTGGGGGAAGGGGGAGAGACATTTCAGGAACAGCTCAGAGCAAAGTACTAATTTAAAATCTTCTCCTTGTATTGAGGGCCTACTCTGTGTTACTCCCTGTGCTGGGTACTGGAAATACAGGGGTGAGCGGGGAATGGGGCCTCGGCTCTGAGGAGCTCACAGACTGGTGAAGAACCCATGTAAGAGGCTGCTATGTAAGCAGACAAATGCAATAAAATATGGCAAGTGTGGTGACCAAAGCATGTGCAAGTGATGAGGCTGCGGAATTCAGGGCCTGCTTTTTGGAAGGTGACATTCGGATGCATCTTAAAGGATGCCTATGAGTCTACCAATCCCAGAGCAGCAGGCCAGATGCTCAGGCTCTGCTTCATGGAGGGCTTTGCTTTATTAAGAAAAGCTGCCGAGCCACGTAGGAAGACCCACAATTTCCTTCCAAAGGGTACAATGATGCACCCCATCCTGACATCTTTATTTTAGCTTCTAGAGCTAGAGATCATTTTTCTCAGCTGTCTCTTAGGTGCGCCTTCCGGTCAGCTACATCTGAGGCCGCCCGTGCCACAGTTGGACTGAACACCGCGACAGCCTTGCTGGAAGCAAGGTGACTTCACCCCCTCCCACTTGGGTTTGAAATTGAGAAACCCAGAGATGACCACAGCCCCAGGCCACTGTGTGCAAAAATGGGAAATGTCACTCCCCTGCTCCTCCCCTGTGCCTAACCAGTAGATTGGGGAACTAAGTGGCTTGACCGTGTTGCACGTAAGCCATATGCACTGGTCCGAAGGAGACTAGTGAGCAACAATTCAATTTAGAGTTCACTGAACCCTCTGGTTTGGGAAGGAAATTGCTGGTAATCAATTGCAGCAAGCACACAGGCTCGGGGCCAGGAAGAGAAAAATCACTTTAATGGGCAAAGCAGATGTTGCTAAACGCATTGCAAAAGTGAGATGGGCACAGAGCCAGGCCTTGCATGAGAGATGCTGATCTGTTCTTCTGAATGAAGAAAACAGAGACACTTCAAACGTGGGGTTCTACGAGGGAAGCCAGAGGTCTGTGTCCCCGTTTGGTGGAATCAATGAAAATGTACCGAACTGTTCAGGTCTCCCATACTACCACAGGACTTACAGCTGTTAACATCTCACAAGGGTTTTAAGCAAATCCAGAATGCTAGCTAAGAACTATCTGGGAAGTCTTCCTTCTGTTCCAAGGAGACTGCGTGGTATAGTGGAAAGAACATGGGCTTTGGCATCAGACCTGTTTCTTCTAATCAGTTGGTTTTACCATCAGTACATTTTATGGCCTTGGGCAAGATTCTTAATGTCTCTCAGCGTGAGTTTTCTCAGCTGTGAAATGGGCCTAATCTCACTTACCATAGAGAGCAGTTGTGAAGATGAATGAAAATGTCTGTAAAGTACAATAGAAAATGCATGTAGGCAGTAACCTGTTTTTGGAGCCATGGCAAGATTAGCGCCATTAGGATGTGGGGGAATTGGCTCAGCATGGGAGAGAAGATGGGGAGAGGGTGAATTTCTGGTCCGATATAACCAGCTTTGCCACCGCCTCTGAGTGGTGGATTATATCACAGGCCAATTTTTTTTTTGTACATTTAGCATTTAGGTGGATAAAATATCTCTCAATCATATAAGAGTTCAGAGACTACAATACCAAGGCCCAGGGCAGGTCCCCCTGTGTACTAAGAGCATTTTCATGAAGTAGCTTCTAGTGCAAGGGCCCTAAATACATTCTGATTCCCCAGATCTGAAACATGTCTTACTTGCCCTATTCCTGCTTAGAGGAGGGCAAACCAGAGGCCCTCCTCTAAGAATCATCGCAGATGCCTCTAGACCTCACAGCCTCTACCAATTCATAGGTTCCCCCATGGGAATTTTTATCAGCTGTCTTAAGTCCTTTCTGGAACAAGAGCGGTTCAGTGTTAAACTTATTCATTCAAAACAGTAAATGCTGCCTGCTAAATTGGTCTGTAACAGTAAATTGCTCTTCACCTGAATCATGTGGGTCTCCCTCTTCTAAACATTTGGTAACTTCCTGGAGTTCAGATATTTTGATCTTGAACTAGTTCAAATCTGCAAACCAGAAGGCAGAAACCAGAGGATTTCGTTGCTTAACTAGTTGTATGAACTTGAGCTATTTTTTTTACCCTTCCTAAGCTTTAGTTCCCTCATCTGTAAATCGCAGATAACAGCAGTCTCCCTCCCAGGGCTGTGTGAGGATTATGTAAGATCAGTCCTATGAAGTGCTTAGCGCTACCACAGTAGCTGAGTATCACAGTCCTTCTGGAAACTTCTGCACCCAGAGGGGCCAGTGCCTGCCTAAGTACCTATTGGTAGAACGTCACATTGCATTCAAGTCCCCTGAGATTTCCAAACCTCAAGCCATTACCATAAAGTGGCCGCTCTTCGGAAAGCTATGTCGCACTGAAAGTTTGTTTCCACGTTGCCATCAGCTTGAGAATGTTCCTGATAAGTAAGCAGAGCTGCCGAGGGACTTTGGCAGTGAAGTTCTGGGGGCTGGTGAGAGGAGGATGTTTACCAGAGCGCAAAGGCCAGGTCCTGAGCTGAGAACATTTTGGCCCAGAGCGATCCCAGAGAAGGCATTTTTGCCAAGCACAGACTCCATTCTCAGGTCCTGAAGTCAGTGTTAGAAACTAAACAAACCTTCCCGGTTCACATTTGTTTACTTTTGGCAAAATACAACTTCCTGTTTGAAAGGAAAGGGCAGTAAAGCTTTCTATAGCCCTCTTGGACATAAAGTCTCTCCGTAAAACAATTGGTTTGTTAAGCCTAAACGAATCAAATGTACACAATGGGGATCTCCCTTCCCCTCAAAAATGTTCACGTTTTAATGAGGAAAGCGCTCAACAAAACCAAAACAAATATTTTTTCAACTGTTGGCCCATGAGGATTGTTTAGGCCATTTCTTCTCCTGGGAGCCAGAAAAACAGACATCAGGAGGGAGCCAAGTTCCATGTGCTGTGTCAGAGAAGTCACTCCGACACACTTGGGGGTTGAGATTTCGGTTACACAGAAAGTCAGAAAGTTTAAGTTCCCACAGCCACTCAAACCACATTCCCCAGCATGAATACAGAACAACTGGGTCTTTCATTATATGACTACGTGCCCAGCATGGCCTCCAGGATCCTGAGTTCCCGGGGATGGTCCCATGCCCTGCCCTCAGGTTTGAAAACTGACAACCGTGCACAAATCTACCACAAATAAGCCTTTTACAAGGATCCTAGATAACTTACTGGAGGGAGGGGGTGTGTGAAGCAGTTTCTGTAATTTTTAAGCTTCTAGCAAAGTTAGCATAAATATCGGGCTTATTTGTAATCCCAGTGCTCTCTATAAATCTGGGCTCTTTTTGTCATAAAATATTAAATTTGTAAAGGACCTTAAAAATCATCTGGTCAACCCTTCTGCACCCACCTACACACAGACACATAAAGAATATAAATATGCCCTAGCTGGTTTGGCTCAGTGGATAGGGCGTCAGCCTGTGGACTGAAGGGTCCCAGGTTGGATTCCGGTCAAGGGCACATGCCTGGGTTGCGGGCTCGATCCCCATTAGGGGACGTGCAGGAGGCAGCCGATCAATGATTCTCTCTCATCATTGATGTTTCTATCTCTCTTTCCCTCTCCCTTCCTCTCTGAAATCAATAAAGATATATTTTTAAAAAAATTTTTTTAATTTTTGCCGAAACCGGTTTGGCTCAGTGGATAGAGCGTCGGCCTGCGGACTGAAAGGTCCCAGGTTCGATTCCGGTCAAGGGCATGTACCTGGGTTGCAGGCACATCCCCAGTAGGAGATGTGCAGGAGGCAGCTGATCGATGTTTCTCTCTCATCGATGTTTCTAACTCTCTATCTCTCTCCCTTCCTCTCTGTAAAAAATCAATAAAATATATTTAAAAATTTTTTTTTTAATTTTTAAAAAAAGAATATAAATAAAGACTATAGAGATGTTTCCTCCCTGGATTATAAACCTCTTGCTCCTTAGGGCAAGAACTATTTTAACAACCTTTGCATTCTCCAGTATAGTACCATCAACACAGTAAGGACTCAGGAAGAAAGTGTTGAGCGAACACGTTACAGACCTGTCCTAGTCTGCAAAGTCAGGAAGAGCACATAGGCACCTCCTGTTCATGGTTCTATGTGCTCCCACAACCTTGCCTCTCCAAGAGATTATAAACTCCTTGAGAGCTGAGGAAGTTACTTACTGTTCTTTTTGACTATCCTCTCTGAGGCATTGAACTTGCAAGCATGAGCAAGGGAATATTTGGAATGAGTAAGGGAACTAATGAATGCTGAGTAGATGCAAACAATTACATAAGTGGGATAGCTAACTATCTTTCTTCCGTGATTTCAATATTATCCTGCCTGAAAGGGGACATTCTTTCCTTCTCTAGGATGTTGGATCTAAAGAGTAGTAGATTTATGCATATACCATACACTCCTCTGATCCTTCCCCTTTGATGTTGGTACAATTTTAAAATAAGAATGTCAACTATGACAGGAGATGTCACCCTCCCCCACCCCTGCTTCAATTCTGCCAGTTCTCTGCCTACAAATCAAAGCAAACCAAGTCCTACTTAAACCTGTAATAAAAATGGTCCATCTTGGCCCCGGAGGCCCTTATATCTGGCTCACACCTACCTATCCTTCTTCCCTGCAACGTCTCTACCAAGTGAGCTTTTTGGACTTAGTAAGCTATTTCATGACTTTGTGTTCATGGGCACGCTGTGGCCTCTGCCTGGTATATACTTGTATTTCATTATCTCTATGATTACCAAAACCATTACCATCACCACAGCCACCTCAACACTACTGCCATCATCATTTTCATCACCACCACCCTCACTCACCACCACTTCCATTCAAAATCAATGTCACCACCACCACCATCACTGCCCCTCCACCACCATTACCGTCCAGTAACCACCACTTCATCACTACCCCTTTAAACTTACAAAAAGTCTTCCTCCCTTAAGAGCCAGCTCACATGGAATTTCCTAAATCCCTCCAGAATTTAGTGCTAAGGCCTTCTCTGAGCTCCAACAGTCACTAACTTTCTGTAGTTATTGTTCTCATATACAGACAAACTACCCACACTAGAACACGAGTTTCATGAAATTAGGTATGTTTTTTGTCTTTTACACCGCTGTATCCAAAGGATGTGACATATAGCAATTGCAAATTAAATATGAATGAATATATGAATGAATGGATGATCAGGGTCTGGCCTTCTAGCCCAGGGCTACACTTCCCTCCCATAGACCCTTATAGCAGGACATTAGCACTTCATGTCAAAGACCAATGTAGGAGATCTCGAGAATCAGCCAATGCCATGACTGTGGGTCAGCATGTAGCCAAGGTTTCATAGCTACTTCCTTTTTATTTCACCCCAGCAGCCACCATGAGCTCATCCCACCTCTGGGAACACTCTGTTCTTTCCTGTTCAGCTTCTGATATAAGCCCTTGGTATTTCTGGTCAAAGCTACCCTCTCCACCTGAACCCCAACTCAATGAAATTCTTAGATTCTGAACCACCTTTTCTTTAATCTGTCTGGCTTATATTAGGTCTTATGAGCTACAGCCAACTCATACTCTTAAAATTACTCCTAAAAAGTCTTCCCTTTGGTCAGATAATGTATTTCATTCTGGTGTTCAATGAGCCTTTCAACCTGGGATTGAGCACACTTTCCTTTTTTTTTTTTTTTTCATTTTTCCAAACCAGCTTCCTTTTGCTGAACACCATCTTTTTTTCTGTGACCACAGTGAGCAAAAATCATCATTGCCAAACATTATGGAGTATCGCCTCAAGGTCAAGTGCTGTGCCTGCTATGGGGAATTCCAAAGGACAGACAGAACCCCAGTCCCTGGAGACCAGAGGTCTCAACACAGAAAGTGTCCAATAGACAAAAAGAGAAATAACCCCCAATGCAGGATATATAAAGTGCCAAATGGGTGACATATAGCACCAATGTGCTATGCAAAAGTGAGGTAGACCCAAGAAGCCCACTTTCCTGGCAGTGTTTTTCCAGCTGGTTCTCCACACTGGCCATTCCTTATAGTGCATTTTATAGCAATTATTCCTCTTCTTTCCTCTAAAGGTTGACATGCTCTGGGTTTGGTTTAGCCCTGGGCCTTTTGCTCTTCCATCTCTATACTTCCCTGCTCTGGTAAATCTCATCCATTCACATGACTTTAAATACCATCTCTGTGCTGACAACTGCCAGATTTCTATCTCCATTCCAGACTTCCTTAAAGACAGGGTTGTATAATCAACTATTTCATTAATATACCACAAAGATGTCTGTAAGACATCACAAGCTTAACATATCCAAAACTGAAGTCTTGGATTCTATCTCCATCTGCCTCGCTCTCTCACAAACACACAGGCACACACACATACCTATACAAACACATGCATGTACTGATGCACACAACCCCCATTTAAATTCTGTTCCCCACCCAGGTTTCCATTTAAATAGTTGTTCAGGGAAACAAAACTAAAATCATCTTTGATTCTCCTTCAGTACTTCCCCTACATCCAATCAAGGTGTCCTAAATGGAATAGCTTGTATCAGCTTAGTTAGATGACTTTGGACAAAGCATTTAACCTCCCCATGCTTCAATCTCCTCATCTTTAATATGGAAAACATATCACTTACTGTACTGGATGCAGGGAAAGTGAAATATCACATATACAAAAATACCTAGCATACAATAAGAAATACAGCAGTAGCTTACATTTCCTGGCTCTTTACTCCATGCCAGGATCTGAGCTACATGTCTGTACACATTCCATTCAGTCTGCCCACAAGTCTATGAGATAGGTACTATTTATTTATTTATTTATTTACATTTTTTTATTGATTTCAGAGAGGAAGGTGCCCTGTCTGGGAATCGAACCGTGACCTCCTGGTTCATAGGGCGACTCTCAACCACTGAGCCATGCTAGCTGGGCAAGATAGGTACTTTTTAAATTGTCTATCATTGTTCCCATTTTGCAGATGAGAAACTGAGGCTTAATGAAATTAAGTATTTTTTTTTCAATTTATAGAGTTTGGGTTGGAACCGAGGTAGTCAGATTCATGAGACTGTGCTATAAAGTAACAGTCACAGCAACAATACTGACAGCAGCTTTCCTATTTTGAGGGCTTGCTTGATGGTGGACACTGTTATTAAAACTTTGGCTAATTTAATCCTTATGTCAATCCAATGGAACAAGTACCACTTTACAGATTGGGACACTGAGATGTGGAGACTCTAAGTGCTATCATATCTCTGCTATCTTTTTTAAAGCTGACTTCTTAGAGCTGGCTTCAACTTCTCAGGTAGTTTCTCTAATGGACATTAGAAGCCTATACAATTAATGGTCTAATGGATCCTTCTGAAAACATGGAAAAAGAAGTATCCTCTAAAAGGAGAACTCCCACAGGAGAGGCATGTTAACTCGGGGTTTACTGCAGCTTCTCCATTCAACTACAGGCCCTGCAGCTCACCCTCTGAATATTCCTCTAATGCACCCCTTCCTCTCCATCCTACCTTGACTGCTCTAGTTTGGACCATTTGTCTCTCCATAGCCTCCCACCTAGTCCCCCTGCCCCAATCTGACCACTCTTCTTGAACCCACCCACTAAAATGACTCCACCATGACCTGCAGAATAAAGTCCATAGCATCACATTTGTTTCCAGCTCACTTCCTAGCTTAAATGATATATTCTAACATCAGCAAATTGCTCATAGGTCCTCTCACCCATATTATTGTTTTCCACTGTTGTGTCTTTTTGCATGGTCTCTCTGCCTAGAAATCCTTTTGCATCTTTCTGCATATAACTGGCTCCTGTTCTTCCTTCCCTGCACAGCCAGGTTAATCACTGTTCCTCTCTCCAGACTCCTAATACATCCTGCATTCTTAGTACATTAAGTCGAAGGTATCTGTTAATATGTCTGTCTACCCACCACACCATACATTTCCTGAGGATTTTATTCTTATCTGTTTCCATGACCCTTTGTACAGTGTGTGACATATAGTAAGCACTCATGATTGTCTGTTAAAGAATTGAACCAAAGTCAGGAGACTAGAGATGGTAATGGGCAGTGTCTAATTGTATCAAGTTGTTAGCTATAATTAACATTCAGTGAACTCTTCCAAGTTTGAATAATTCTATTAAGCAGCTAACTTGAACCATTTGCTCTTCTAAGCAATTTACCTCATTTAATCTTCACCTGTGAGTTAGGTGCTGCTACTGTCCCCACTTTACAGATGCAAAAATTGAGAGCAATTAGGCAACTTTCTCAGAGTCACAGACTTAGTAAGTAGTAGGGCTGTGGTTTGAATCTGATTCCAGGGTCAAGTTCTTAGCCAATAACTACAAGACTATAATGCCAACCGAAAAACATGTGTCCTGAACTCAAGGCAGGAGCTGCCAGTGCTGCATACATGGGGGCAGAAATAAGGGCACACCTGTGTGAGAAGATGAACCAAGAGAGGTTTGTGGTCAGCATAAATTGTCAGGGCATGGCTGGCGTCAAGATGAGAGAGTCACCTGGCACGCACATCTACAAAATTGAGGCATTGATGCTATGCCACGTCTACTTGAGCTGCTGTTTAGCAGGTAAAGGCCTTAGGTTCAAACAGACCCAGGTTTGACTCTCAATTCCATTCACTTCAGTGGCAAATGAATGATCTTCTCCAAGCCTCAATATCCTTATTTCTAAACTCGAGATAATGATATTTAATTGGTTTTGAGAATTAAAGAAAATAATGTAAGCTAAATATCCAGTGATATGCCTGACACATAGAAGGCCCTCAAAATAGGCGCTGTTGTCATTGTGATTTGACTATTGTCATGCATGCATGAAGTCAAAAATCGTTCCAGGAAGGGGGAGGTCACACAAAATACATGGGTGCTAGAAATCCAAATGTCCTCCTGGGGGCAGGGTTCATCATGATCAAGGAAGGTGCCCTGAAAGCTCGCCAGAACCAGCGACTGCTGAGTGCACATTCTTTCGGAGTGGTAAGCATAGTTCAGCAATGTTCATGACATTTTCTGAGAACTTCCAGTTTCACATTTCTTTTCATTTCATTTTTAAAAGCTAGTGGATCAGAAAAGGAGGTCTTTCTGGAGTTTCCAGCTCTGTCGGTCTCTGTTCAGAACATCCTTGAAGAATAATTTTCTATCTAGTCCCCTGTGAAAAGTGACATGTGTATCCCCTGACACCTCAGCACTGGTATTTATTGGATCAACTGCTGGTAAACTTGACCTTTGCAAAGACTTTTCCTGCCAGCAAGATGGTGCAGGCAGTGGATTGGGGAGCTTTTAAAAAGCCTGATTCGTGAGAGACTACTAAAGAGTCTCTTTTAAAAGTCTCGTGATTTAACTAGACCAGGACTAGAGTAAGTAAAACAGGTTGGAATAAGTTTACCAACAAGAAAGGCCCAAAGAAGAGTGTCCAGCCATCAACCTCTCCTGGGGCTGGGAAGGCGTCCCCAACACTTACACCTTGCTTTTCCACATCTAACACAGCGGGTCCTTCTGCTCCAACGTAGCGACTCCGCCCGGCTCCGCAATCCACCCACTCACCTCTCCTGCTGTCTGCCCATGTCCAGAAACACATGCTGTGTGAATCTAGGCCAGGATAATGGAAAATTATGTCATGAATGACTAAACTCTTCTCACTCCCTTCTTTACCATATTTTTTATAAGAAAACTTTGATCTATTCAAGAATGCAGCAGTTGAGTATGGTGAGGAGTATTTGTACACCTTGACTCAACTGTACTAATGAAAAAATAGCTAATATTTCTTGAGTGTTTATTATGTTCCAGGATCTGTTTTGACAGCTTTTTACATATATTGTTTTATTTAATATTCAAGATAACCTTATGAAGTAAGTACAATTATTATCATATTTATAACCGAGGAAACACAACTTGAGAGATAATAAGTAACTCAACCAAAGTCACACAGCTGGTAAAGAAGAAATTGTGGTGTTTTTTTTCACCCAGCCGATGTGGCTCAGTGGTTGAGCATTGATCTATAAACCAGGAGGTCAGGGTTTGATTCCCAATCAGGGCACATGCTCAGGTTGTGGGCTCAATCCCCAGTAAGGGGACATGCAGGAGGCAGCTGATCAGTGATTTGCCCTCATCATTGATGCTTCTCTCTCTCTCTCTCTCTCTCTCTCTCTCTCTCTCTCTCCCTCTCCCTCTCTCTCCCTTCCTCCCTCTTTTTCTCTGAAATCAACAAAAATATCTTTTTTTAATGTTTTTAACCCTAAATGTGATAAAGTCTGCACTAATGCTCTTAACATAGAACCTTCTACTACACTCTAATGCCAAATGCTTATTGACTTCCCTATAACAAACCTGCTCAAAGGGTTCTTGACATCAGATTGTGTGACCGTATCTGAGAGTTCCTCCATCTTTTGAGACAGATTCAGAAAGACAAACTCTTCCCAGGCAGCCCTTTCTCTTATAAAGCCTGCACCCGCCGCTTAAAATGTGCAAGAGGAGCATGGACCAAACACCCCAGTGGCCTGCCCTGCCCTGCCCTGCCCTGGGTGGGAAGTCTCAAGGCTGCCTAGACCTGCATCTCTTTAGGCCGTCCGCTGCCGGTGTGTGCAATACTCAAGTCCAAAGCTCCTCCGCCCCCCGAAGTACTATGACGTGTCAAGAGAAGAGTTATCAGACATGAGGTCCTTTCCTGACACCATGTTTGGGATTTACTTTGAGGGCATCAATTAAATAGCAACAGCATTTTAGAAAAGTGCAGTGCCAAGACACCTGGCAGGGCTCTGAACCGTAACCAGCACTGCCCATCACCTAGCTGCAGGCACCCAGACCTCTGAACAGTGAATGGAAGTGCTGGTAACGTGCACTCTCAATAATCCTATGAAGAAAAAAAATACAACCCTAGGTTCTGCTTAGTTCATAGTCAGCATGTGCCAGGGCATTGTAATTTGCATTATTTCATTTAACCGACTCTGTGAAGTCAATACAGACATGAAAACTGAGGTCTAGAGAAGGTATGCAACTTTCTCAGTGTTAGTTAATGACAGGTTTTCACCTCAGGTGGTCTGACACGCTTACTCTTTACTATATATCTTTATGCTACACTCCAGGAGAAAATGAGGTAGCCACCGTCTAGGTCTTCAACATGGCCCCTGCAGCCATTTCATCAAAGACATACAGGTCTCCCAGGTGGATGCTCTATGCTAACCCATTTCAGTTATAATTTCCATCCTGCCTGCTGTGGTTCAGCTTTTACATTTTTTAAAGGAGTCCATTGCTGGAGGAAGACCCACAAAGACCACTGAATAGTGGCAGTGGTGGAAATCCATGATGAGCTACTGGGGATTTTTGAGTGGACAACTCCTAGGTCCCCATTTTGAATGGTGGTAATGTCCTGGATTACTCCCAGAAAGAGAGATCCTTTCCATGAGGGAAGTCCTTGCCAGCATATCTCTAAAATTAAAATGATTTTTCTGATTTCAAATCCCAAGAAAAGTTGGTCAAGAAATTGAGAAAATAGGGGAAATTATTATAATTACACCATGAGAACTAAAGCCTAGCAATCACAGCGAGACATTACTGGTTTGAAGAAATCTACGACATCAAGTAGAAAGCAAAAGCAGAACAGCTGGCATGTGCAGCCCAGGGTTGATGCCAACATTTCAGGGAAGTGGGACAGGCACCCCTGGAAAAGAGGCTGCCCCAATCCAATCAGTTGATCTTGCCTGTAGCTGTTGTCATGTTATAAGTGTGTGTTCATGGTCCTGCTGACTGTCAATGGTGAATCATTTTTGAAAAAAAGAAAGTAAAATTAATAAATATATATGCATATATACTGTACTTTATAAATCCTATTAGAGGTATATTAAAGAATAAAAAGTTTTGGAAGTAAATCAAGTCCTTATATTGTCAGTTTCAATATGAGATTCTGTGTTATGCTGTCAGCCTAGCTTGGAGATCCAATGTTACATTATTCAAATACTACCCAATGATGTTTGCTGGCATTTTCAAGCATTTGAATATTTGCAATAGTCTATAGTTCTTTACAAATGCTACTAAACTTAATGGCTTTTATTTATTAAATACATTTTCTTAGGTATCCATGATAGTAAGTAAAGAATCTGAAAAATGTTGAGGTATTTTAATAATAACTTAGGATTGGGGTATTTTTAAGAATTCTTGGGAGTTCTGATTTCTCATCGTTGAATCCCAAAGATTAATATCTGTTGGAAATTTGGAAACACTAGAATTCTTAAGTTAGATGATTGGAGTGGAAAAGGTAGAGTATCCTTTTGCATACAGAAGTGCCTATTCTTTATAGCTTTTGGAAGCAAAAGCACCCACGTTAGCCACTAGCTAATTGTTAACATGTCGCTGCTGGTGTGGGCTGTCAGGCAAGAGGCTTGGGACCAGCTAAAAATGTGAGAGTGTGTGCACACTGCAGTGCACAGAATTCACTCTGCTTGCCATGAAGCAATGCCATACCGTTGGAGCATTCAACTCTAGGCTGTGGGTGGCTCTTCAAGGACCAATGAAAATAAGATAAAGCCAAACCTAAGTCCAAAGGAAAGAAGAACAAGCTCTATTTTCCAAAGACAACATGTGAATCTTAGACAAAGTTTTCCACTCAAATTTGTGCCTCAATAGATGAGAGAAAGGAGTCAGAACCTACCAGGAGCTATAAAATTGGAGAAAATTAAGACCCCTTGAGGAACAGTCCACAGTTAGTGAGCATTAAAGGCTCCCCGAGAACCTGCCTCCCCTGACATGCTCCTCTTCTCCCTTATTTTTGTGCATCCGCCTGTTTATGGCTAACACTGAGCTCTAGAACACCTTGTCATAGCCCACTCCTCTGTATGGGAAGTGCCTGTTCTTTAAGAAAGAAGATTACTCACATCATGTTTTCTATATGAATTTTTCTTATGCATCTTTTGTACCCCACTGGGCTTGGACAGACCACCCATGCACTTGTGTTCTTGTATAGAGAAGTAAAAATGCAGATAGATAGATAGATAGATAGATAGATAGATAGATAGATAGGAGATAGATAGATCTTGCAAAAACAACTTAGTTTAAGGACAATAATTTATCAAGAAAAGGTCACTGTTTTAGAAGGTTTTTGTCTGTGCATTTACCAAGTGTCCTCATTTACAAATGTATCCCACTCAGAGAGTTAACTGTTAAAATTCTTTGTGCAGCTACTACACCAAAATGGAACTTTTGAAAAACAGGTTATCTTGCCCTGGCTGATGTGGCTCAGTTGGTTGAGCATTGTCCCATGCACCAAAAGGTTGCTAGTTCAATTCCTGGACAGGGCACATGCCTGGGTTGCAAGCTCAGTCTCAGTAGGGGATGTGCAGGAGGCAGCCAATTGATATTTCTCTATCTCCCCCCTCTCTAAAAAAAATCAATAAAAATACTTTGTTTTTAAGAAGAAAAAGAAAACTGGTTATTTTTGTACAAGTTTCTCAATAGATTCAGTGTGAGTGTTACGTGCAACTTTCACTTTATTTTATTCCATTTTGTAAATAAACTCAAGCATTCTCTAGGAAAGATGCGATGGTGACACTTTTTTAGAAAGAAACAACAACCTTTACAACACAGTCTCCAATTGCAGTAGCAAGGAAGGCCTCAGTTTGGTATTTTGTAAATAAACTCAAGCATTCTCTAGGAAAGATGCAATGGTGACACTTTTTTAGAAAGAAACAACAACATCCTTTACAACACAGTCTCCAATTGCTGTAGCAAGGAAGGCCTCAATTTGGTCTTTATTCTGTGGAAAATGGGAAATCCTTGGAAGGTTGGTATAACATGCAATATTTTTGGAAGATAAATTTGTCTCCTGAATGGGATGATATAATCACCTGTCTGCCAACAGTTGGCCCATTACCAAAAGCACTTATCTTCAAACCTCTTCTATGGTTTAGTCAGTTTTTGCATAGGGAGAAAGAGGCTGCAATGCACTATTGTATAGATTTCAAGGAGGTACAGAACTTGATGGAAGCAAAAGACTTAGTGAATGAATGGATGAATGAGCAAGTCACTGAGGCTCTCTGAGCCCCACTTTTCTCATCAGTAAATTGAAAATGAAATACCTGACGCATGAGAATGGGTGTAAATGCTCAACAGGGTGCCTATCGTACAATCCTTAGCTCTCCAAAAGTTGGGCAGTATAATCATCATCACCACCACCACCACTGCCACCAGGACCACCAGCATCATCAGCACCCACTACCACTGCCACCAGGACTACCAGCATCATCATCACCACCACCACTATCACCAGGACCACCATCATCATCACCACCCACTACCACCAGGGCCACCAGCACCATTAGCACCACCACTGCCACCAGGACCACCAGCATCATCATCACCACCACCACTACCAGCAGGACCAGCAGTATCATCATCACTACCACCACTACCAGCAGCAGCAGCATCACTACCACCAAGACCACTAGCATCATCACCACCATCAAGACCACTGGCATCATCATCATCATCACCACCCACTACCACCAGGGCCACCAGCACCATCAGCACCACCACCACTGCCACCAAGACCACCAGCATCATCATCACTACCACCACTACCAGCAGGACCAGCAGCAGCATCATCACTACTACCAAGACCACTGGCATCATCATCATCATCACCACCACCACTGCCACCCATCATCACCACCACCACTGCCACCAGAACCACCAGCATCATCACCAGCACCACTGCCACCAAGACCACCACTATCCATCACCAGCAGCAGCAGCAGCAGCTTAGCATGCTGCCCACATCAGGCCTCCAGAGCAGGCCTGCCTGCCCAGAATTTCTTGAAATTCACTCTACAGTCCTCTCCTTATTGCTCATCATAGATATCCTCTAGTTGCTCTTCCCCAGCATGGATAAGATCCAATCAGGAGCAGGCTCTGGGGAAATAATTAAGGAGACTGAAGGCATTGTCCAGGAAAACAAATTACGTGTTAATTCAAGTACAATGACCAATCTCCAGAATATTTAAATTGGTTGGACGCCTTTTGTGTTATTTAAATGTTTCTTATAGATGCTAATCCACCTCACTGGGACCCCTTTACAAATGGCAACTGCCAACAAATACCCTTGGTTAAATCCACCTTAAAAGAATTAATCAGAAATGGGTGTGCCCTGTGTTCCTCTGAGAACCAAGTTAAGATCATTTGTTCCCCACTCAGTTCATCTTTTACCCCCAAATGCATTCTCTGGGAGCAATCTTCCTCTTTAGAAGTTCCTCTCTTGGGTTTTAGAGAGATTTTTTGGCTTGAACTCTTCCTAAAATTAAAGCCAACTGCTGTTGCTCTCAGATGCAGTGATATTTCACTCTGGCCGGAGCTGACTATCACAGAAACATCCCAAACCACATAAGTTCTTATTGTTTAAACTGTCTTAAGCAGCTGTTAAAACATACCCGAAGATATCAAAGCCACTCTAATTAACTTCCTGCTTCTCTGGGACTTCAAAGTCTTTCAAAAAGTTTTAAATAGGGTTTTTATAGAGAATTTGACCTAATATTTAAAGAAAATTTTGCAAGCTTGCCCAAGAAACTCCAACTTCTTCCCTTTTCCATACCCACTTCAATTCCTACCCCACAAAATCTTAGAATTCTGCAACTAGCAATGAGAATTGAGGAGAAAATTTTAAATCTGTCATAACCACAGAGGTAGGTCTCTTTATGCATGCCCATGCTATTTCTCAGGTTGGTAGTTGACGTCCTGCCTGAATGGCTATCCATGCCCAAGTCCTTCCCAACCGGCAACCTTTTCCCAGCCTTCAAGACAGCTCCACTGCACCTTTTCTGGGAAGTGGCCTTGACTCTCGCTCCCTTCTCTGGTGCCTGCACAGTTCCCACATCTCTACTTGGCCTTAATCACAACGAATTGGAATGTACCGTTTATATGTCTGTCTCCCTGTCTAGACTGTGAGGTCCACAGGGCAGGAACTGTTTTATACGAAGCACTGTGCTCCCACAGCCTCACAAAGGGTTCTACACATCCACGGTCAATATAGGTCTGATAATCGACTGAATTGCAACTCATTCTGGGAGAAGTAGGATTGTATTTTAATTGATCCTTTCTTTCCTCATTTTTATTTTTCTCCTTAGCCTTTGTACAGACTTCATAACAAAGGCATTGTACCTAGTGATCACTGCTCTGAGAAATAGTGTAATAAAAATAGCTAAAACTTTGAAATAAGGCACACCAAAAAAAAGGTTAACACATCTTTTCAACATCACCCAAGGCCCCTTTTCTGGGAATATACATTTAGTTCATTTCATTGTTTGCTATTGACTAAAGGTCCCTAACTTAGTGAAGTTGCCCATTCTCTTACACATTTTTGCCCAGTAGAGATGCAAATAATTTCTGTCCAGTGGAACAGATAATCCCTAAGATTTATGGCCTTGTCAGACATTAACCAGTTTATGTCTAACCCAGGAATCTCATCCTAACATTTCTTTATTTAATTACCTGTAAATATCCTCATTTGATAGGTAGGCCATATGTAACATCTTACTGGTTCCCTCATGAGTTAAATAAAATCTTTGACTTATGTTTCTTTTATATTTCTCTGAGGGTTAAAAATGTACTGTTTTGTTTTGTTTTTCAAAGTATTTTTTTATACCAGGTGTAAAACAGATTGACATGTAAAACCAAAAGGTCAACAGGGCAGGTTCCATGGAGCAGAAGAGAGGCCTGGGCAGGAGCAGCTCTGCTAGGAATTTCCTAAAACCTCTCTCTTACAAATGGGGACAATATGCTAAGCTCCCTGTCTCCCTCACAGGGCTATTGAGATAATCAAATGGGAAGATTTAAAGAATTTTGGAAAAGTCTTAAGCACCAGTACCCCCAACCCAGGAAGCACTTGTTGTAAAGGAAGGCTAGCTTTTGCCCCAGAAAACAGTGATTGGGGGGGGGGGGGTAAGATATGGAAGTGATACCATTATCATTAGTTAGTTACTAATAATAGGAAAGAAGCAAAAGGAAGGCCAGACATTATAGTCATGTCATTTGGGCAGCTTCACCAGGAAGCTACTTTACAGTCCCCAAGGAACCACTGGCCCATTCCCTGCAGATCACTGGGGGGAGGGACTGAACAAAGGAGAGATAGACACATGCATAGTAAAGTTGGTGTGACTAAGGAAAGTGCCTGTCAGTCAAACCTGGGAACAGAGATCATTGGCCAGAGTAAGCAGGGCCAATGAAAGCCTAGGGAAATTTGGGGATACCCCCCAAACAAAGTAGTTCGCTCTCTCCCTTGGCTTCCTTGCATTGGCCTGTGTTCCCTCCAAGCTATGTGGCCCTGAAGACGCCACACTCAATGGACTCATGGACTGCAGCAGGGAACACAAGCTAAGCTAGCCTGATGCTGATCTGAACTCTGCTCCGACATGGAAAGGAAATTCTCGACATGGCTCTAATTCTAGCTCTTCTGAAGCCACAGCTACACTTCTTCCTTGGGGAAGGGGGGTTAGGGGGGAGCGGGGGATGAAGGGAAATGGGACCTTGAAAACTCAGAGGTTGGATCCCACAGAAATAAAGCTTTCTACAATATCTCATCCTCCCATGGGAGTCTCAGAAAATTCCTTTTCTCAGGATATCACAAGAAGCCCACTCCCACTAGCAACTGGTGGAGACGAGGACCTCTCCCCACTGATAACAGGAGACTAGAATGAACACAGATAGGAAGGAGCTACTGCCATCTCCAGATTAAGCCACTATCACCTCTTGTCTGAACATTAGATAGGCCTTCTAGAGCTTCTGCCCCCATCCATTCTGCACACAGCAGCTGGTGTGCTTTCAAAACCGTAAGAGAGATAATGTCACACCCCTGCTTCAAGCTCCCCAGTGGCTTTCCAACACTCTTAGGATAAAATTCAAGCTCTATATTTGGGACTACAAGATGCTATGTGATCCAGCTCCATGGCTAACTTTCCAAACTCATCTCACCCCCACTCACTTTGCTCCAGCTCTCCCAGGTGTTATTAGCTTTCTCAGACATGCTTAGCTTTCTCACTTTAGGGCCTTTGCACTTGCTGTTTCTTCTGCCTAAAACTTCCATCTCCATCCCATTTTCTCCACATTACTGGCCTTTTCTTTTTATATTAACTTAAATTTCACCCTCCCAAAGAGACTTCCCCTGCCCACCCTCCTTATATCTACCATTCTTCTCTCTCTCTCTCCATACCCTGTTCTTTTCCTTTACAGCACTCCCCATAATGTGAATATGCTTATGTATTGTCTGTCTCCCCAACCAGACCATAAGTACTACATCAGCAGAGACTGTGTCTCTTGTGTTTGCCTTTGTGCCTGGCACATAGTAGGTGCTTAGTACATATTTGTTGAATCAATGAGAGTAAAGACATGAGAAATGTAGCCGGTGCCAAGTCTGTATACATTTCTGAACAAGACCAATACAGGTCCCATCCCTTAATCTTGAGCAAAATTTTCAAAAGACTGTAGCCAAGAAGAAAATTTTCCAAGCTCACAAGGCATCAACTCAGAGCCACTTTCAAGAACAGCACTCCCCAGAAATGCTTTGCCTCAGCAACTAGTAATAACAGGTCTCCTCACCAGGCACTTCATTTCATAACTCCAAAGATATGGAATGTCTTCAGGAAAAGAGAACAGCCCTTTCTTCCAAGAATTAGATGTTACCCAGAAACTCTACTGCATCTGTACCCGAGGGCTAGGTTTGAAGCAGAAGAAAGAAACAACCAATTGGAATTCAAGAATATTTCAACAGCAAGGGGAGAGAAAAATTCCAGAGGCCTCGCAGACCCCGCCCTGTTGGCTTCAGGGCATCAGATTACATGGCTCCCTCTAATCTAGTCTGTGTTTCTTAATCAGGGCCCAAGGATACAGCTCCATTTCCTGGGGCTTGGGTTTTACAGAGTCTGTGATTGCTCTACCCAGGCACTCCAACCACTTGTGCAAAATGCCCTGGTCACCTTCAAGATTCCCCCATAGGCCCCTGGGCCGCACTGATTCAGCTCCGGGCCTCCTGTGAAAAGATACCTTCAACAGGAGATGCTCCTTAAGAGCTGCTGGTTGATGGAGTGCTGTCTGCTTTCTCGTTTTTCATGTCAAGGATACCAAACAGCAGCAAAAGAGGTCATGGCAGCAAAATGTGTTTCCTAGAAAGGTGTCAGGTGGGGAAAAGGCCAAAAAAAAATGTAGTTTACCATGCAGCTGGCCCCCAAAGATTTGCCTTGAGATCAGACTCTGCTGGAAATCAGCCCCTGAAGTGCCCCTAAAAGGTACGTGGCTGCCCTGGTCAGGTGGCTCCGTTGGTTGGAGTGTCCCCCAAACACCAAAAGATTACAGGTTCGATTCCTGGTCAGGGCACATATCTAGGTTGTGGGTTCAATCCCCAGTCGGGGTGCATACTGGAGGCAACCGATCAATGTTTCTCTCACATCAATGTTTCTCTGTCTCTCCCTTCCTCTCTCTAAAAAAATAGGTAATACATTAAAATAATTAATTAATTAAAAGGCACATGACCAACTATGACACTGAGGCAGGGGTGCGAATCACCTCACAATCCGAGATAGGTTTATGATGGGCAGAGAACACCAGTCTGCCGGGTTTTCCTTTTTCAGATGCCAAAGGTGTTTTTCTCCACACCAGCCAATCTGCCTGCTCGCAGAGGCCAAGCTGCAGCCTTCACAGCCACGACCCCCCCCTACACACACACACACACACACACACACACACTCTCACACTCACACACACACACTCACACACACACTCACTCACACACACTCACTCACACACACACACTCACACACACACTCACTCACACACACTCACTCACACACACACACTCACACACACACTCACTCACACACACTCACTCACACACACACACTCACACACACACTCACTCACACACACTCACTCACACACACACACTCACACACACACTCACTCACACACACTCACTCACACACACACACTCACACACACACTCACTCACACACACTCACTCACACACACACACTCACACACACACTCACTCACACACACTCACTCACACACACACACTCACACACACACTCACTCACACACACTCACTCACACACACACACTCACACACACACACACACACACACACACTCATGCAGCCTCTCTGTCCTGGGCCCTCAAATCCTAACCCGAGAATCCAAACTGAACAGTTCCTCTTATCATTCTGAGGCCAGTGCAGTTGAAGAAGCTGCTCCTCTTCCCCCAAATGCATTAAACTCCCGATTTCTTCAATCTCGGAAAACTACACACATGAACTTGTTACCAATGCTTTGTTTAATCCCTTTTTCCTTAGAAATAGTCTTGTGGCCAAAAATAGAACAGTTTCCATTCTGAGGAACAAGCAGCATCCATGGGAATGAAAGTAGCGCTTCATGCCTCTCCAGAAAATTCCTGCCAAGCACGCGCGCTCGGACACACATAAGCCGCTCGCACGTTCTCAACAGCTGCTTTCTGTAGGTACCGTGGTGGTCAGGAGCCAAAAGTCTGCTGTTTATTTTCTACCCAAGAAAGTTATCAGAAAAGAGTGCTAGGGCACCTCAAGGACATTTTATAGGAAACATCTAACTAGTGTCATGATTTTGAAAATGGCCCTATTTTCCATCCCTCCTCCCGCCCACCAACATCCCAGAATTCCTCTCAAGACTTACTCCTCTGAAATCCCAAAGCTTCCCTCAGCACAAAGTTCATGGCCTTCATTCTAGCAAGCCACTGTTGGATGATTAGCCGGAAGCTCCCTCCAAAGTTATCCCTAGGATGGAACCAGAAATGGCAAAGTTAGGAAAGGTCAGTAATCTACCAGCCTGGTTACATTGGGCCAGTTCATCCCTCTGCATCTCAGTTACTTCACGTATTAGAGAGAGAGCATAGGATCTCATGGAGATATGTGCAGATTAAATGAGTTCATATATATGATGCTTAGCACAGTGTTTGGTGCTGAGTAAACATTTAACAAATATTGGCTATTTTTATTGTCAAAGGATAAACATGTTGTATATTTCCATCAGAGAATATTTGCTTATGAGTTAAACCTCCAGATTTCTTGTCCTTATTCTTCTAGTGCACATAGGAGCAAAAAAAATTATGAGGGAGGCATGAGCCCAAGCAAGTGTCGGTGAAAGGAGAAGCTGTAGGATAACAGCCCAGATGTTAACGAGTACTCAGAACATGAATGAGACCCCTGACATTGAAAAAGAAGGAATTTGTTGAAACCGGTTTGGCTCAGTGGATAGAGCGTCGGCCTGCGGACTGAAAGGTCCCAGGTTCGATTCCGGTCAAGGGCATGTACCTGGGTTGTGGGCACATCCCCAGTGGGAGATGTGCAGGAGGGAGCTGATCGATGTTTCTAACTCTATATCTCTCCTCCTTCCTCTCTGTAAAAAATCAATAAAATGTATTTCAAAAAAAGAAAAAGAAAAAGAAGGAATTCAAAACTACCAATTAGTTACAACCATTCTTTTCTACTTCATTAGTTCATTCACTCAACAAACATTGTTCAAGCAACTCTTTAGCCTGCACACATTTAGTCTTGCTCTGCTCCAGCTAATCTTTCTAACATCAAGGTGAGCCGTTTCCACCAACCTCACCATTTCGTAACTGTACTTGGGTAATTATTCAATATACATTTCTTACAATCCTGCCTTCTTGCATTTACTCAAGCTGTTTGGACTTCTCTTTCCTTTTCCTTCAGTCCAGAAAGATATCTGTCATTCTTCCAGGCCAAATGTTGTAGGGGTTTTGTATCCTCTGTTTTCTTGTCCCCGACTGTCCAGCAGAACAAATCTCTTCACCTCAGCACCCTTGTTATACACACAGTGAATACATATACCGTGTTATGGGTAGAATCATCTTTCACAAAGATGATATATTAAAGTCCTAACCTCCTGTACCTTATTTAGAAGTAGACCTTTATAGAGGTAATCAAGTTAAATGAGGTCACTAGGATGGGCTCTAACCAATATTACTGATGTCCTCCTTATAAAATGGGGACATTTGCATACAGAGACAGACTTGCACAGAAGGAAAATTATGTGCAGAGATACATGGAGGAAGCCAATGTGAGGGTGGAGAATTGAAGTGATTCATCTACAAGCCAAGGAATGCCAAAGATCACCAGCAAATCACCGGAAAGTAGGAGAGGCATGGAACACATTCTCCCTCAAGCTCTCAGAAGGAGCCAACCCTGCGAAACATTGACTCAAAACTGTGAGATAGTAAGTTGCCCAGTTCATGAGACTTTGTTATGGCAGCCCTTGGAGGCCAGTCCACACCTGCATCACAGCGTGTGTTCAGTTTCCAGATGTGCTCCTTACAACTGGCACTGAGTCGTATTTGACTTTGGATCTCAGGCCTCTTATAGGATGTGGCGGGTAAATAGGTCCCTAAACTTTAAATTCTTATTACATAATCCTTTAAGAATCCATAGTCTAGAACAGGGGCAGCAAACCATGGCTCATGGGACCAATCCAGCCCACTGTCTGTTTTGGTAAATAAAGTTTTATTGGAATGCAGCCACGCTCACTCATTGATGTTTTGTCTGTGGCCAATTTCACGCTATAACCACAGAGTTGAGTAGTTATAACAGAGACCATATGGCCCGCAGAGACTAAAATATTTACTCTCTGGCCCTTTACCAAAAAAGTTTACTGAACCCTAGTCTCAAAGAAAAGAAACATAAATGAAGCATAGCAATAGAATCTATTATAATCTACACTAATAAAAGGAAAAGATGTAAATTGACCATACCTTTGCAACACCCACCAGCCAATCAGGAGTGAGTATGCAAATTAACCCAATAAAGATGGTGGGTTAATTTGCATATGCAGGTGCCGAGCAGCCGGGGGCAGAGTGGGACACTCGCCATGGTGAGGATGCAGGCGTTCTGCACTGCTCCAACTGCTCCGGGCCTCTGGGCAGCATGGGAAGGTGGGAAGGTGGAAAGGCGGCTCAGGCTGGAGCAAAGGCAGTGCTAGCAGCCAGGGGAAAGAAGGCCCATTCTTGCACTAATCTTCATGCATCACGCCTCTAGTAAAAGCATAATATGCAAGTCGACCGAACAGCTGAACAGCAGAATGACCGTCCAGAAGACCTTCTGATGAAGTCGGGGCTGCAAGGGCCAAGGCAGCCAGGGCTGCGAGGGCCTACCCTTGCAAGAAATTTGTGCATCGGGCCTCTAGTAATTATTGTAATAATGCACAGATAGCACAGAGAAAGGAATAGTGGTTGAATCAAAGTCTTCATAGAGGAGCCGTTTGAAAAGTGAGACAGAGTTTACTCAGAAAAGGCAAAATACTTAATTTATGCACTTTCCTGTGCTGCTTTGACTGATGATTTCTGCATTAGACATCACATAGTGGTTAAGGGTTGGAATTGGAGCTGGTTAGGGGAAAACTGATCATGGGCTCTATTCTCTGCACATTGAACTTGATTCACCAGTGGCATATCCAAGATGAGATGTTCAACCTCTGGACACTGCCAAGCAATCTAGGTCAGAGACACAGATTGGGGACCCAATATAATAAAGATGAAGCCATCGTAGGAGGACAGAAGACTACTCAGGAAAAGAGTGGAAAGTGAGGAAAGATGATTGCACATAAAACTCATGAAAAATTTCAGAACTTAAGTGGCAGGCAAAGGAAGAGGAAGAGACCCTAAAGAATTTGAGCAGAAGCAAAACAGGAAAAAAGGAGGGAGTCATGTCTGTCCCTAAGGCCCAGGGAATGCTGCCAAAGGCCAGGAGGACCAATCTATCAGATTTGACAACTAGAAGACCACATGGCCTAATTTCAACTACTCAACACTGGCACAAATTATACTTTAAACTAAATGATTAGGAAGAGCACACTTCAGTTGTCATTAAGAGGGGGGGAAATAAAGAGTGTGACAAAGGCAAAGAAGAAATTTTAGAAAGAGTTGAGATAAACATCAAAATCAAAGACAAGTGGGCTGAAATTAATGCCTCAGCCATAAATCTAAATGTTATACTCTTTCTATATTGATTCTATCCTTTATCTAAATTCAAAAGGACTGAATATTAATCAGGTGCATAGGATTCATTGCACAGCCAAGCCAATCAAACAACTGATTAACAACCTCTTAACAGGTATTAAGGTAATCACAGCTCTGTGCCAGGTGCTGTGCTAGTTGCTTCACACCGATTACCTTATCTGACCTCCACTATGTAGTGAATGAATATATAGAAAGTATAATCTGTATTTTTTTCAGATGAGGATATTGAGGCTCAGAAAGGTCACACAACTACACACATTCCAAGAAGAAGCAAGAGCAGAGGTATGGAGGGGAAGAGAGAGTGAATCCAACATTTATTGAGTGCTTACTCTATGGAAGTATTTATTTAAAAATTTTACATACCTTGTCTCCTTTAAACTTCACAACTTATGTGGAAGAGAGGTTGGTAAGGACATGAACTTGGAGAGGTTCAATACAGTGTCAAAGGTCAAATTTGAGAGAAAAACTTTGTTTTCCAAAGAATTCCTGCA
This sequence comes from Myotis brandtii, assembly GCF_000412655.1. NCBI lineage: Eukaryota > Metazoa > Chordata > Mammalia > Chiroptera > Vespertilionidae > Myotis > Myotis brandtii. The sequence continues at coordinate 3,467,545 of NW_005368148.1, read as the reverse complement.
GGACTCACAAAGAAATTAAATATTGAGTAATTTGAAGGTAAGGGCAGTCTAAGTTAATGCTAAAATAATTCAAAATCACTTCGAGTGCCTTCTAAGTAATTTCTGAAGGGCTCCTCTGACTCTGAATGAAGAGCAACAGAACCCCCAGCTGCTGCTGGCCCACCACCTAGAAACCAGAAATGCCCTGACGGAGCAGCAGTGGCTTCAAGCTCCTCCTCCTTGAAATACATTGTGGGAAGTTTCATTCCAGCATTGAAAGTCGATGTTTCCAAGCAGATTAGAGAGTGTGGCAGGTAAAGGGTGTTCAGTAATTGTTTATTAAATACTCAATTCAACTGAGACTAAGAAAGACTTTACTAAAGAATTTTTGGAAAACTTTGCAATTGTCAAAAATCACTCCCCTGTTTTTTGGAGGACTCTGTTCTGCAAGGTTTTTACTCACCCTGCTCTACACAGCTCCCAATGCAGTACGAGGTCCACGCCCTCTCCCTGCCTCATTTGTGCATTCATTCCACAAACAAAAAAAATCCTTACTCTGAAATGTAGGTGGTACATTTTAGTCAACACAAAAGATAATCTTGAAAGAATGAGGCATGCTAAAAAAAACAAAAAAAAACAAAAGGAAAGCCTTTGGTTTAAGAACAACCATTGTTCATGATGCCTAATGGAAGACAAGGAAATAGATTACTTGTTCTTTATCATGCTTCTAATTAAGCATTGGAGTTCTTCGTTGTTGATGATGGTGAAATAAAACCCCCCTTCTTCGCTGGTAGAAGCACTCACTGCTTCTGTAAAATAATCTGGCAATTCTTATCATGAGTTTTAGAGTAAGTCCAGCCCTTTGAGCTCTGAAGTTTACTTCCAAGGACATAAATGTAGAAAAAATCACCAGAAAAGCAGGCTGAGAAGAGTATAACATATTGCTTCATCTCTGGAGGCATATGCCTATATTCTAATGCTCACCAGTTATGGAACATGAGCCACATACCCTCTCTGTGCCTTGGGTTCTTCATCTGCAAGATGGAGATGATAATAGTCTCTGCATTAAGAGGATTGAATGAGTTCTTAAATGTAACATTCTCTACAATCATTTTCTCATTCATCCCTCATGAAAACTCCATCAGGAAGGCAAGAAAAACATTGGCCTGACCTCATCAACAATAAGCACTCAATTAATTGCAGGCTCTTTTTATTATACTGTGTACATGACAAAAACACAAAGAGGTTCATCACAATATTATTTTTGATAGTGAAAACTTGTCAAAAGTTCACTAGGAAGAGAATGGTTAAGTAAATGATATTCCCATGTGATAAAATAGGCAGCTATTTGGAAGTGTTTTCAAGAAGGAGTTAATGACATGAGGAAAATTCAGCAAATAATGTTAAGTGAAAAGATAGGCTGTGAATTTGTATGTATGGGACGATCTCCGTTTTGACACGACATTGTAATGGGTAAATGGATAATGCAGTCTTTGCCCAAATCCCTTCTTTGGAGCGCATATCCCTCCCCAGCTGCTGTGTCTCCCGCTGCTGATAGCTCACAGCTGCACCCCTCACTGGGAATTGTTCTGGGCCCTAGGAAACAGACTCATCCAAAATTAGCCCCTCCAGGGAGCCAATGACTTGCTGATGAGGGGATACAAAGGCCTACCCACTTACTTCCATTTGGAACCACTCTGAAAGGCCACCCCACATCATCTGCTAAGTCTCAAAGTCTCAGTAGCATCTGCATTTA